>NC_057419.1:86421441-86517831 GCF_019320065.1 Cervus canadensis
GGTGCCATTGCCTTCTCCCTTATGTTCTTTTAGGAGGAACTAAATATTAAAGCACAAAAGTGTGGGTTGTATAACAAAGTAAAGACATTTTCTGTATAAAATGTTTGTTATAATATATACAAACTTTGGGCTTCTGGTTGCTCATCTGGTAAAGAATCTGCCTGCAATGCAGGGGACCCTGGTTTGATTCCTGGGGTGTGAAAATCCACTGGAGATGGGAATGTCTACCCACTCCAGTATTCTGGCCTGGAGAATTCAATGGACTGGCAGCCCACAGTTCATGAGGTCGCAAAGAGTCAGACATGACTGAGCAACTTTCACTTTCTTTCAATATACAAGCTTCAGATTTGTACTGTTTATGTTCAGAAAGTGATTTTTAAAGTGAATGTTTACTTTGCTTTGGGGAACAAGTGAGTTTTCATTGTAGCCAAAGTCATGTGCTCCATGGTGCTGTTAAGATGGTCAAATAGGTTAAGAGTGAATCATTGGCCATTTTTCTCTTAGCCTACAACATTTGAAAAAACTTCAAGTAGTTGTGAAGATACTATTATTCAAACATTTGGGGTATATTTTATTTTATTATTTATAAGTGGAATCAAACAGCTTCAAAGACTATATATGGAAAAAATAAAATTTTAAATTGAAATAAGGTATAATTTTACCATTGTAACATATTATTATTTTCCCATTATTTTCTTCTTAGTTTTCTCCAGTATAAAGCATCTTCAAATGCAGCATAGATGTAGTGGTATGGTGCCTTAAATTCCTTGAAATCTTTCAGATATTTGAATTTTTGACACCCATGGTCAAAATTAACTGGTACCAAAATGTTTCACACAACATATAAACACTAAGTATTATCAGTATATTTCATAAGTGTGTTTCTATATTGATACTCTAATGATAAATATACATTTTCATGACTGAAGTCACTGAAACAAGATGTCTTGTTCTCAATTTCTCTATTGAAGATGAAAACCACACTTAATTCTAATGTGTCTTTACAAGGCTTTTATTTCCTCTAGGAGGAAAGTTGAATTTGTATTGATAATGCTTAACTAACAGTTTTCTTTCACCTTATCAAAACAAATTGATGGATCAGTGCTTAATGAAGTTTTATAACATAATCCATTCAAAGTACTCATTTTCATCCTTATTAAAGACCAAAGGAAATGAGACAAAATGAGAAAATTTTTGTTTGTTGGTTCTCTTTTCAATGTGAGTGTTTGAAGCCATCAAATAATATTAATTTAATAAGTATTCTTAGGTAGAGTGACTTTGGGAAGAATTTCAGTCAAAAGGATAAGTTAGTGATGGACTTTCTGTCTGATGTTACTACAATAATTAGAAAAAAAATCCCTGTGTTATTTGATGTCACAAGCTCTAGCTTGTGAAGTTTATATGCTAAATCTATATTGATACGACCATGGGAAAATTGGAACTTTTAAATATTGACCAGTTGTCATCAAGCTCTGTGTATTAAGATTATCTTGCCGGGCACATTACAGAAAATTGGACCAACTGGACTTTTGATCTTCGTTTTCTACCTTCTTTTTTGTACTGCTCTTGCATTAAATGAAGGAGTAGGGAGTATAAACACAAGTAGAGGCAGTGCAAGTGCAGTGATAACTCAAGAAGCAAGCAATGTGGTGGGTTAAAAGATGAGGAAAATTAAAAGAAAACTAACAAGAGGCTCAGTAAGAAGTCAATAAGACTTTTGGATAGCAGCCATCCTGACTGGTGTGTAATGGTACCTCATTGTGGTTTTGATTTGCATTTCTCTGTTAATGAGTGATGTTGAGGAAATGATGGAGAGTGTGTGGAGAAAAGGGAACCCTCTTACACTGTTGGTTGGAATGCAAACTAATACAGCCACTATGGAGAACAGTGTAGCGATTCCTTAAAAAACTGGAAATAGAACTGCCATATGACCCAGCAATCCCACTCCTGGGCATACACACCGAGGAAACCAGATCTGGAAGAGACACGTGCACACCACTGTTCATCACAGCACTGTTTATAATATCCAGGACATGGAAGCAATCTAGATGCCCATCAGCAGACAAATGGATAAGGAAGCTATGGTACATATACACAATGGGATATTACTCAGCTGTTAAAAAGAATTCATTTGAATCAGTTCTAATGAGATGGATGAAACTGGAGCCCATTATACAGAGTGAAGTAAGCCAGAAAGCTAAAGACCAATAGAGTATACTAACACATATATATGGAAGTTAAAAAGATGGTAACAATGACCCTATATGCAAAACAGAAAAAAGAGACACAGATGTATAGAACAGACTTTGGGACTCTGTGGGAGAAGGTGAGGGTGGGATGTTCTGAGAGAATAGCATTGAAACAAGTATACTATCAAGGGTGAAACAGATCACCAGCCCAGGTTAGATGCATGAGACAAGTGCTCGGGGCTGGTGCACTGGGAAGACCCAGAGGGATGGGATGAGGAGGGAGGCGGGAAAGGGGATCAGGATGGGGAACACATGTAAATCCATGGCTGATTCATGTCAACATGTCAATGCATGGCAAAAACCACTACAATATTGTAAAATAATTAGCCTCCAACTAATAAAAATAAATGAAAAAAAATTCAATAAGGCAAAAAATAAAATAAAAATAACAGGAAAAGGAAGACATGAAACAAACAAACAAACAAAAAAATCAACCAAACATTTTAACATCATTATTTAGGTAAGGCATTATTACCAAGTTATATTTGAAATGATTTTTCTTAAACAGTGCATTTTCAGTACAAAATTTCCTCTTGTCTGTGGTGATTAGTGATGACTGATTTCATATAAATTGTTTCTTAGAAGCAATCTAATTTGGGGCTTTGGAAGGCTACTGTGAACTATTTTCAACCTACTTATTCATTCTCTTCATGAACTCCTTTTTATTAGTATTTTTTTTACTAATGACTTCATAACATTTGCATTTGTTCACTTAAATCAAAAGGGCTTTTCTTTTAAGTATTTTTTACCTTGAAACAGATATTTTTATGAATTTTTGAATTTTTATTTTTCCCTAAAAAATAGACTTATATAAAGCTGTTTTATATTTTGTACTTAATGTGATTCAGTTTATTAATCAGGAAAATACTTTGCTACTTTTTTTTTTTTTTACTTTGCTACTTTTAAATTTGATTTTAAGTTCCTCTTTAGTTAGCTAGACTTGCTTTCATCAATTTTGTACAGTGAACCTACTGACCTTACATTGGATCAAAAATAAAGCAATGCTTAATAAGAAGACATCTGATTGTGGGGAAAAAAATAGGATGATTTTTTCCATCAATGTCTGCTACTAAGATTGAGCAATTAATGGATGACATTGCTTCCTACTACATCTGTTATAGTCCTCTGAGTTTCTGCACTCCAGCCTCTAAGTGGGAAGAGGCAGTCCTTTTTGATGTCCCGCTTCATTTTTATTTGGTTTTGCAAATTAAAAAAAAAATTCCAAAGAGCCCTCCAGGCCAGTGTGACTATATGAGTTTGTCTTCTATGATCTAATACCAAGGACTCCTGTTTCCTTCTGTCCCTACTCCCTTCTCTCCATTAACTCCACCTCTCTCTTAGTTTTGCATAAACCTTTTCATTTGAGGTCATAGATGTCCTGATCACTCAATAATTGCAATACTTTTTTCTTTTTACCTTCCTTGTAATTCCAAAGTTATTATAATTTTTAGTTAGTTTATTTTACACAGAGTGCTTCCACTTTCAGGCTCTACTCTCAGCACTATACAAATATTAACTCTAATGCCTTATTTCGAAGGACACTGCTTGATTTTGCATCTCATTCTCATTCTCATTCTGGTATTGACACTTTCTGGTTCCAGCAATAGCTTCCATGTTAGATCCTTGATTGTTTAAACAAGGAAATTATGAAGCAGAAAAGGAAGAGAGGGAGAATATGATATAGAAGATAACAGGGCTGTTTTCTCTTTTGAATAATACCTACTTCCATTTGATGTAGATAGGGCATTAAGGGTGACATTATTGATAATATTGATTGTTGCCATTTTTACAGGGCTTCATGTATTTTTATTTTTATTTTTTAAAAAAAAAATTTATTTTTTATTAGTTGGAGGCTAATTACTTCACAACATTTCAGTGGGTTTTGTCATACATTGATATGAATCAGCCATAGAGTTACACGTATTCCCCATCCCGATCCCCCCTCCCACCTCCCTTTCCACCCGATTCCTCTGGGTCTTCCCAGTGCACCAGGCCCGAGCACATGTCTCATGCATCCCACCTGGGCTGGTGATCTCTTTCACCATAGATAATATACATGCTGTTCTCTCGAAACATCCCACCCTCACCTTCTCCCACAGAGTTCAAAAGTCTGTTCTGTACTTCTGTGTCTCTTTTTCTGTTTTGCATATAGGGTTATCGTTACCATCTTTCTAAATTCCATATATATGTGTTAGTATGCTGTAATGTTCTTTATCTTTCTGGCTTACTTCACTCTGTATAATGGGCTCCAGTTTCATCCATCTCATTAGAACTGGTTCAAATGAATTCTTTTTAATGGCTGAGTAATATTCCATGGTGTATATGTACCACAGCTTCCTTATCCATTCATCTGCTGATAGGCATCTAGGTTGCTTCCATGTCCTGGATATTATAAACAGTGCTGTGATGAACATTGGGGTGCACGTGTCTCTTCCAGATCTGGTTTCCTCAGTGTGTATGCCCAGAAGTGGGATTGCTGGGTCATATGGCAGTTCTATTTCCAGTTTTTTAAGAAATCTCCACACTGTTTTCCATAGTGGCTGTACTAGTTTGCATTCCCACCAACAGTGTAAGAGGGTTCCCTTTTCTCCACATCCTCTCCAGCATTTATTGCTTGTAGACTTTTGGATAGCAGCCATCCTGACTGGTGTGTAATGGTACCTCATTGTGGTTTTGATTTGCATTTCTCTGATAATGAGTGATGTTGAGCAACTTTTCATGTGTTTGTTAGCCATCTGTATGTCTTCTTTGGAGAAATGTCTGTTTAGTTCTTTGGCCCATTTTTTGATTGGGTCATTTATTTTCCTGGAATTGAGCTTCAGGAGTTGCTTGTATATTTTAGAGATCAATCCTTTGTCTGTTTCTTCATTTGCTATTATTTTCTCCCAATCTGAGGACTGTCTTTTCACCTTACTTATAGTTTCCTTTGTAGTGCAAAAGCTTCTAAGTTTAATTAGGTCCCATTTGTGTATTTTTGCTTTTATTTCCAATATTCTGGGAGGTGGGTCATAGAGGATCTTGCTGTAATTTATGTCGGAGAGTGTTTTGCCTATGTTCTCCTCTAGGAGTTTTGTAGTTTCTGGTCTTACATTTAGATCTTTAATCCATTTTGAGTTTATTTTTGTGTCTGGTGTTAGAAAGTGTTCTAGTTTCATTCTTTTCCAAGTGGTTGACCAATTTTCCCAGCACCACTTGTTGAAGAGGTTGTCTTTTTTCCATTGTATATCCTTGCCTCCTTTGTCAAAGATAAGGTGTCCATAGGTTAGTGGATTTATCTCTGGGCTTTCTATTCTGTTCCATTGATCTATATTTCTGTCTTTGTGCCAGTACCATACTGTCTTAATGTCTTGCTGTTTGCAGATGACATGATCCTCTACATAGAAAACCCTAAAGACTCTTCCAGAAAATTACTAGAGCTAATCAATGAATATAGTAAAGTTGCAGGATATAAAATTAACACACAGAAATCACTTGCATTCCTATATACTAACAATGGAAAAACAGAAAGAGAAATTAAGGAAACAATACCATTCACCATTGCCACAAAAAGAATAAAATACTTAGGAGTATATCTACCTAAAGAAACAAAAGACCTATACATAGAAAACTATAAAACACTGATGAAAGAAATCAAAGAGGACACAAACAGATGGAGAAACATACTGTGTTCATGGATTGGAAGAATCAATATTGTCAAAATGGTTATTCTACCCAAAGCAATCTATAGATTCAATGGAATCCCTATCAAGCTACCAATGGTATTTTTCACAGAACTAGAACAAATAATTTTAGAATTTGTATGGAAATACAGAAAACCTCAAATAGCCAAAGTAATCTTGAGAAAGAAGAATGGAACTGGAGGAATAAACCTGCCTGACTTCAGACTCTACTACAAAGCCACAGGGCTTCATGTTTTAAGCACTCTATGTTTATTATCTTTGATCCTGACAACAACTTTATGCACTTTAGTTATTGTCATATCCAGTTACAAAAGACACAACTGAGGCTCAAAATGGTTAAGTAACTATACATGGTAATTTAATCCAGTGGGTTAAACTCCCAAGCCTGGGTGCCTTCCAATTTTACTAGAATGCATTTCACTGATATGAAAACTGAGGTACAGAAAAAAAAAAAACAAACATTAATTGAGTGCCAACTCTAAATATACAATTTATCCATTAATCCCCTTGACAATTTATGTGGTAGACATTGGTGACTTGTCCGGATCGCATGTTAGTATACCAAGCCAATTTTCTAAATGAGATGTGTCTGATTTCAAATCTTGGTAGTGCTTTGACCATACAAGAGTCTCACAAAGGGTTGCAATATCTGAGTTTAGGTGATCAACGGAAAACTTTTTACTTTAAAATTTATGTATTTATTTTAAAATATGTTGGAAAGATATAGCTAGTGTAAAGTTGGTAAACAAAAACCTCAATTAAATACAGTTGGGAGACCAGAAGGGAGAGTTCTCATGCCTTGTAGCAATATGCAGGAAGAAGAAAGGCTCCTTTCTTGGCTAGGATTCAGCCAATGAAAAGCCATGAACTCTTTGTTTACTGTAGCCCTCCCAACTTCATTTTCCCTTCTGTAAAAGCTTTCTCCTTCCCTTGCTCTGTGGGGAATTGCACAAAGCTCACCATGTTTGCAGACCCTGAATTGTAATTCTCTGCTGATCTCAAATAAACCTATTTTCACTAAAGTAATATCTGGCAGTCTATTTGTTTTAGGCCATCATTAGCATGTCACACCTGATATTTTGTTGATATCATTTACTAGGCTAAGTATGAAATTGTGAAAGTTAGTCTTTTTTTTTTTTTTTGAAAGTTAGTCTTATTGGGACTTCCCTGGTGGCCCAGTGGCTAAGACTCCAGTGCAGGGGGCCTAGATCCCACATGCCAGAACTAAGGCTTCACATGCCTCAACTAAATATCCCACAGGCTGCAACTAAGACTTGGTGCAGGCAAATAAATAAATAAATATTTTTTAAAAGTTAATCTTATTAAAGAAAAAGTATTAAGAAAATAATACTATAATGTAAGAAATACGGCATGGTATGTAAAAGTATAATGAGATAGTGTAGAGATATAGTAGAAATTATAAGGATGATATTTACATGACTGAAGTCTTGGAAATAATGGAGAAAATTAGGCCATATTTTATAGGTGGATAAATGCAAAGATGGTTAATGACTTGCCCAAGGTTATGAAGCTGACTTACAAAGAGATTAAGGAACTGTTTACACTTTAGGTGGATCCTGAAATACATGGACACAGGAAAGGGAGTAGCATAAATTTGTCCAGAGCTGTTCTCAAAGTATCAAAAATGGAGTCATTTCTCTCCAGAGTCTGAATTGGATATGGCAGTGGTGAATAAACTTAAAAACTGCTGCAGTGACTGAAGTAGAGCAAAGTTTTTGCTCCTTCCAGGAGGAGGCAGTGACAGGTATAAAAGATGTAATTCCTCCCATTTCTCCATTTCTTCTTTTCTTTTTCCTTTCCTCTCTTCCCCCAAGAATGGCTTCTTATCTGCTTTAGGCTGTTCTTAATATTCAGAGTGACCTGATTTCATCTTTCTAACACTGTTGGCCAGGATCAGGAGAGAAGGTGAGGCACAAAGTGGCTCTTGTCCTAGGGCTTTATACATTCCCCTTCTTCTTCCCCTTGATCAGCCATCCCTGATAATGTCTTTCTGGAAAATAATTTTTGTGCTATGGAAGAAAGCTATTGCAGTTTCAGTGAGTTTGTGCTGAGGCAAGAACAAAGCAACCTTAGTTAAAGAATGACAGGCTGCATAACCAGGAAACGTTCAAAGTAAATGGGTTTGTGAAGAGATTTATTGCAATTAAAGAGCAAATGCCAATTCAGAATTCAAGCTGGAAAGAACTACACAAGTTAAAGACACCTCTGAGCACTTTCTTGGCAGATAACAAAATGGGTGGCTTTTTGACAATGGAGTAAGGTTAATCTTCATATAAGGATGAACTATTCCCAATGAAGTTCTCCATCAGTTTTGTTCAAACTTTCCAGCAGCACCAAGTGTGGATTTACAAATCTATTTTTTCATCTTCTGTGAATCTGTAAAAAAAAAAAAAAAGCAACCAAGAAAATAACACTTTTGCAAGGGTATTTTTTCCAGATGACATATTAGGGCAAGTCAGCTCTTGGCAAAGCTGTGAAGCAGCAAGGTTTATTGTGAAAGGTGACCTAGCTATCCAGGAGCCTCATTCAGCAGGACATTTCTCTTCTGAGAGAATAAAAATTGACAAGTTTGGTCATATCAAAGTGTGAATCACTAAATGTGTTAATTTGGGGGAATATTTACATTTTAATAGAAAGTCTACTAAGAAAGAACAGTGTTTAACACAAGGTTGGCTGTATGATATGATCTCATGCACTATAGGGTAAAGTATGTGTGAGCATATGTGTTTATTAGAGGGATGGCAGAGGTGATGGAGAGGTACTGACTGAGACAATCCTACAATTCATTCATAACACATAAATTAGGCCTTGGCAATTGTAACTGTAGAAGTGGTTCACTCTCCACTGGTTATTGACTATAAACACAATGTTGAATGAGTGTGGTTAATTTACAGAATGCCTGAACTCTTCAAGACTCACTTCAGTAATGTGCTAGACAGAAAAAATGCCCCAGGCTTCACAGATTGATAATAACAGTTAACATTTATTGAGGCCTTACTGTGCCAGGCATTGGTCTGATAAGTTTAAATCTATTAACTCATTTAATCTTCAAAGCAGTCATATAAAAAAGAGCTATAATTTTCATATATGGAAATTGAGTATGGAAATCTGTGTGTGTGTGTGTATGTGTATATATATATATATATATATATATATATATATATATATATATATATAATTTATATTATATAACTGATGTACTCCTGTTATTAAACCAAATGTGGGTCCACTGGCCCACATGCAGTGTGTTTTGGTAAAGGAAAGTGCAGTGCTTATTGCACAACACCAAACAAAGAGTTCAGGGCAACTAGTGTTCAAAATACCTGAACTCCCTGATGGGTTTCAGCAAAATATTTTTAAAGGCCAGGTGAGAGAGGGAGTGGGTCACAGCGTATGTGATCAGCTCCTGCACAGTTCTCTAATTGGTTGATAGAGAGGTAACATGGCTGTGTCACAGGGGTTAATGTCATTAATACTCAGGCTTCAGTAGGTCTGGAGCTAAGTGCTCCTAGTCATCAAGTAGTTAACATCCTCAATTTGGTGGAGGTTTGCTGCTGTTAAGTTGCTTCAGTCATGTCCAAGTGTGTGCGACCCCATGGACGGCAGTCCACTAAGGCTGCTCTGTCCCTGGGATTCTCCAGGCAAGAATACTGGAGTGAGTTGCCATTTCCTTCTCCAATGCATGAAAGTGAAAAGTGAAAGTGAAGTCCCTCAGTCGTGCCTGACTCTTAGTGACCCCATGGACTGCAGCCTACCAGGCTCGTCCATCCATGGGATTTTCCAGGCAAGAATATTGGAGTGGGGTGCCATTGCCTTCTCCGTGGTGGAGTTTTAGGATGGGTAAAATAAGTCAGGAAATGTGCATCAGATACTGTTATATAGGTACCTCAAAGAGGAGCTAAGGCAAAGGGCTTATGGAGGTAGGGCTTTTCCCCAGGAAGGCCCTATAGGGTCCTGCTCAGTCACCCTCCAGATAGGTCAAGTGCCTTGCTTAGGATTACCATTTAAATTGGGGAAAAATCTAGAATTAGAACCTTAGCCTCCTGCATTTTCAGTCCTTCCCACAGTCTCTGTTGCCTGTGGACATGATAATTTCTCTTATCTCTCCGTTTCTCTTGTTTCATAATGTGAAGTTGGGGTTTCTAGAAGTAGAAAATAGTAAAGTCAGATGATACAATTGCTGCAAGTAGAACTTCTGATACCAACAAGCAAGTAATAAGAGGTACTATAAGATAAGTGTAATTAGTACTGGAAGGTTTTGAAGGCAAAAGAGTTTATATGGAAATGGAGGATCCAGAGAACTCTCATGAAATAGATGGTACTTAAGTTGGGGTACTACACAACCAGGTCCCACTTCACTTTAGGAATCTTAAGTGAAAAGCAGTGCATAAAATACAGTAGAGCTGGTAGAAAGGCAGAAAGTGGATAAATCAGTTCTGAAGCTATCAGAGTAGCACAAGCATGAGGTAATCAGGGACAGTGGGAATAGAAAAGTGATAGGGTTGACAGATGTGGCAGAGCTAAGGAAATATCATTACTTGTCAAGTGTCTGCCCAGAGAGGTGATGGAGAAGTTGAAACCAAAAATGTCTCCTAGATTTTAAATCTTATTGACCATTAACAGAAACAGGAAAATCAAAAGAAAAAAAAAAAGTGATTTGGAAGGGGAGAGGATGAGCCCAGTCAATAGGGCAGGCAGGGCATCTTAGGGGAAATATCCATAATAAAGCTAGTACCCAGGAGTGAGGTGGAGTTTGCCATCAATATTTGGGGGACATGTTTATGGGAGTGGATAGGATTTCCAAGATGAGGGTAGCAGCTTGACTTAAGTGTGGGAGAGGGTGTGTCAGAACAAGAGCATAGATAATCAAACCTTGGCAAACATGACACAGTGATATTTTTTATTAAAAAGAAAAAAAAAAAAACCTAAGAGGCTTCTATTGATTTACACTTTGAAAATGTATCACATACATGTTCTTTTGTACTCCCAGAACTCCTGTCTGACACAGTATTGCATGATTTTTACAGGTGCAGCTAATAAAGTATTCTGTGACTCCCAAGCTGCAATTTAGTCATTTCACTACTCAACACTACCTACCAACTAACTGCTTTTTATATCCTGGATACCTTTATAAAACCTTCTTTTCCTTTAATCTGACTACCACAGGCTACAGGTTAATCTAGGAACCTTTCAGTATTGCCCTTTGACTAAGGGCCCTAACCCAAGAGAGAATAGCTAAGTATTATTATCAGCCTAGTCATATACACTCATTTATGTCTTTCAAGAATTATTTATTGAGAACAAATTGAGGGCCAAGGGTTGGAGTCAAACAAAAGGGATATGGACTTTTAATTTTTCACATCTGGGTCTTAATGTAATCCAGAATTATTATCTCAGAGTCAAGCATTTGGAGCTGAGGTTGTCGTACCTCCTCTGGCTTATCAAGAAAAGGCCCTGCTTTTTGTCACTTTGTGAAGGAGCAATATCTTTGCATTTTACACAGTAGAATCAGAGCCAGCCTTTGGCAATGATGTGAAAAATAAGTCATTGCACAGAACTCCCCCTCTTTTTGGTAGACTTCTTTTTTTCCTTTGTACTTGGTTCTTATCTGCCCAAAATCCCATATTGTAATCCTTGAAACTATTCTCTCATCCTGACCTCTGAGGGAAATGGGAACATATATTTCCTTGCTGTGTAAATTAGAAAGAAACAGAGTAGGGTATTTCAAGGTTATCTGTTCTATAGGATTTAAAGGACATTTTGTTTAGTATTTAGTTAAAATTGAGTTTTTGAAAGAAGACCAGTTATCATTGGAAGCTATGTTGTACCTAATAGGAGAGAAAGAGTGCTTAACTTGGTAAGCAATTCTTAGTTGATGTGAGAGAAATAGACCAATAAAGAAGACAGAGGAAGCAAAATAATTTAGTTTGAAAATGCCAGTACCCTAATTAAAACAAAAACCATTAAGCAGTCAAGTATATAATAAAATTGACTTTTTACTTGGTGATTATGTTGTTGACCCTTTTAGTTACATAAACTGTCACTGATATGTGGCCTCAATATATGTTGGCTTCTTATATGGTTTGTGATAGATGTCTACATGGTCAAATTTAGCCTGTTGTTGATTAATGAATCCCTAATTGGGTCTTGTATGAAAGGCAAAAATTCTTAGAGAAATTAAGAGATTTATTTGGTACTTGAATCCTGGGATTAAAGAATCCTATACTTAATGTGTTTCTTAAAATAATTTGTAAGATAATTAAAGTATCTGAAGTACTATGTGAAGTGTGAAATAACAAATATGACATTTATTTGCTGTCTTAACATAAACTGATCTCATTTATTTATATAGAAATGTATATAAAATACAAATTGTGAATATAAATAATGATATTGCAAGATAAATGGTAAATAAAAGAAATAATTTTTCAATTTCTGAAGTACATTTTGATTTTAAACCTCATTATGATTGGACTTCCTTGATAGCTCAGTTCGTAAAGAATCCACCTACAATGCGGGAGACCCCACGTCAATTCCTGGGTTGGGAAGATCCCCTGGAGAAGGGAAAGGCTACCTATTCCAGTATTCTGGCCTGAAGAATTCCATGGACTGTATAGTTCATGGGGTCACAAAGAGTTGGACACAACTGAGTGACTTCCACTTTCACAATTTCATTACCTTACTGGCAATTTGCCAAGAATATGAATTTTATTTTTCTATGATTATTCACAAACTGAATGTGAATATTCAGGGTGTCCCTCTTAAATACTCAGTATTCCATAAAGGATAGGGTAAAATGGTATACTTCAGCCAAAGAATGAATTACCTAAGTACTGGCCTTCATGAGCTCATGAAATTTGACTTCACTTGTTGGGGGTGGACATAGGAGATTAGGGACACAAAAGAAAATCTACTAATATCATATGAGAGTAGTAGACATTTAGTCTCTACATTTTTTTTCTTTTTCATATTTTGTTTAAAAGATAAACTCAATAAAATGTTGGTTAAATGGACAAATAAATGGAAATCCAAATTCAATGATTCTCAACATTTTCCCCACCTTAACACCCTGGGAGTATATTCCAAGCTACCGTTAGCAACAGTGGGTTGAGGAGAGATTCTCAACTAAAGAGTGAAGCATATCCTAAGAGAGGGAGGTTAGAATTTGGGTTGAGACATGAAGGGTGTTGTGCAGTGTGTAATTTGAGAAGCTTCCCTGGGTAATTCTGATATATGGATCCACCTGAGTGGAAAAGTCTCTGGCTTAGACAATTCTCAGTGACAAATTACAAGGAAACTGATGTTTGCAGGATTTTTAGAATCCATATTCTTTTAATATATGGAAATAGATAGGAACCTATCATTACAATGGGTTTCAGTTACACTAGGATTGTAATTTGATACCCATCCAGTACGGACGCCAGTAGAGGATTGGCAACACTTTGGAGAGTTTAGATGATTAATTCAATAATTTATCTGAAACCCTGCTGCTGCTGCTGCTGAGCTGCTTCAGTCGTGTCCAACTGTTTGTGACCCCATGGGCTGTAGCCCGCCAGGCTCCTCCATCCACGGGGATTCTCCAGGCAAGGACACTGGAGTGAGTTGCCATTTCCTTCTCCAGGGGATCTTCCCGAACCAGGAATTGAACCCGGGTCTCCTGCATTGCAGGCAGATGATTTATGACTGAACTATGAGGGAAGCCCCATCAGAAACCCTGCTGCTGCTAAGTCACTTCAGTCGTGTCTGACTCTGTGCGACCCCATAGACGATAGCCCACCAGGATCCACCGTCCCTGGGATTCTCCAGGCAAGAACACTGGAGTGGGTTGCCATTTCCTTCTTGAATGCATGAAAGGGGAAAGTGAAAGTGAAGTCGCTCAGTCTTGTCCGACTCTTCGCAACCCCATGGACTGCAGCCTACCAGGCTCCTCTGTCCATGGGCTTTTCCAGGCAAGAGTACTGGAATGGAGTGCCATTGCCTTCTCCATCAGAAACACTACTTGCTATTAAATTTTTGAATGATTCATACACAAAGTACACAGAAATTTTAATTCCGTGTGTGTGTGTGTGTCTCTGTGTGTGTGTGTGTATTCATCTGAAATCTCTTGGTAACCTCAGAATTTTTCAAGTCAGCCTCAAGGCTGTGACCTAGGACTTCATTATCATGTCAGGAACAACAAAAAAAAAATATATGGGCAAATAAACAGAGAGGTGGGGAACAGTCAGAGGTTAAAACCAGGAGGCATTCACTAGGAGACAGAGAGTAAAGGTGGCCTAGAGTGAGCTAAGCAGAGCAACCCTATTCTTTTGTGAGAACTCAAAAGGGGCTGACTGATCTAGGGGTGATGAAATAGGTGGTCAGGAGAATTGGAATAATGATGTCTAATTGCTGACACCTTAGTAAGTCATGCTGATTTTTGTGAATATAATATGAATTGTTCAACAAAAATAAAAGCTTTCTCCCCTTGTTGTTTTCTCCACTGAATTTTCAATCCTAAGGCATTATCCAAGAAAGAATAAAAAATTTGTTCCTCCACCTTAACATTAGGAGTAGACGGGTGCTGTAAGAATGCACTAAAAGCATCCCTATACCTTAATTCGAAGACAGAAGATGCCTGTCTGCCACGATTTTGAGTAAACAGTTGTGTATCACATTGGGCTATTACTGCTCCCTGGTGCTGGGTTTATGCAATTCAATCACCTGCAAATGCTTTCTATATTCTGCAACCAGCCTCTCAGGTTTGATTTCGTTTTGTATAAATTTTCAAACGACAGCACCTTAAGCAAACATGCATTTTGCACATATTCATAAAAGATCTGTTTCTATAGACCACTCTAAAAAATAAGAAGGTTTTCCAACTTTCTTATTACTGAGTTGTTGACAGATGGATCATTCAACTGACTTTTAATTAGGAAGATGAAAGACCAAGAAGTCAAGCTATTTGTCCAATTTTTATGAGCAGTAACCCCCTTGTTTGGGGAAAGAAATGACCCTTTGCTCCCCAAATGAGTCAGGAAATGACTGAGGGGTGCAAAGATTAGCTAGGCATTGCATAGTACTGTTTGAAAGCTGCTAGGGATAGCTGTTCATTTTAGGGCATCACGTCCTATGAGTAGCCTTGAGGAGCTACCCCACATCCGAGGTTCACACTGCCTACTGTGTGAACAAAACTGCTGAATAAATAGCTAATATTTTTGATCACTGGTATTATTTCATTTAAACTTTGCAATATGGGATTATTATTATTTCCACTTTATGACGAAGAAAGTGAACCTTAGAATGATTAAATAACTCATTCCCTTTGCAGAGATATATAGTAAGGAAGCCAGATTTTTCAATTTGGGCTTGTCTGACTGCAAATTCAGCATTTATTACCCATCACACTGTAGTTGCTCTTATGCAACACAAAAAGAGTAAGGCCAAGGTCAATTTGATGTATTTGTCCTTCTGTGGCCTTCTGGTATTCATCAGTGGTTGAATAAGTTGTAAGGGACAAAGAAGGTGGAAAAGAGTTTTATTTCAAGAACAAAGTGATGTACTCTCAGTGAGATGATTGTACCTTGCATTTATTGCATGTGAATTTATTTCTTAAGTTCTTGCCTCTGTCCTGAACAGCAATGACTACAGGAAAACTTGCATTTTTTCAGAACGTGCCTGTGCTGATGAATCAGTGCTGTTGACATATTTCCAAAGACCTTCTGTGATAGACTTATATATATATATATTTTTTTTCTATGCAGCCAGTATCCAATCAATCAGTGAGTCCATGATGAATCATGAAACACATTTGTTGACAAATAAAACCTTGTATTCAGTGTCAATCAAGCCAACTGTGCCACCACTGTTTCAATTACCAGCTGTGAAATATTACTCCAAAATATGGAATTTATTGCTGGAAAGAGTTAGTATCAATTTAGTTATCCTGCAGCAAGTGCATCTTGCTATTCAGCAAGTATATCCAACTGTATTGATTCTAAGTATACATTCATCTTAGCCTTAAACTCATTTATGCTGCCTACTCTGAGTATATTGTATATTGTTCTGTTCCAAATTCTAACATCTTTCTTGGAGATGGAACCTTTTCTAAATTCAAAAATAGCCTACACTTTTCCTTCTATGACATCCAGACCTGTATTTTCCATATGTATTTTAAAAAATAATAAACATAGATTCATGTACTACATTTTTGGGTAAATTTAAATTTGGTAGACTTAAATAAATAATCAAATGCTCCAAGGAAAGCACTGAATGAAAGAAAATTTTGAATTCAGGGCTTTGAAGACAATTAATTGAGGAAGAACTAATCACTTTCATATTCTCAACTCAACCAAATACATATTTTTCAAAAACAGTGGATTACTAATAAGAGTATAAACATTTCCCAGTATAGGAGGAGACTGTTTTTGCTGCCTTTGAAAAATATCAGTTCAAATAACAGTCAAATCTGACATAAAGAAGAAGTGGACGAGTGGTTAATGCTCTATCATCAAGAATATTTGGGTATGATTTCAGACAATAAGTTGGTATCATGTATGACTTTCATGGATTTAACTTTCAGAAAATGGAACTGTAAAGGAGTGTACAGAACCAAAATAATGCTAACCATGATTTCACCTTTTTGTATAGGCTGAGGAGGCATGAAACACCTTACAGTGACATCATTTTTGCACTCCAGTGATTATTGTGGCAGATAACTGAGAGTTCTTTAAAAGTCATTTTTGCCTCTGTTCTGTGGTTGCTTTCACTAATTCTTGCAGACATTTTGTTTACAAAATCACTTTAGCATTAGACTAATATTAGATACTTGATGGCTAGTTTTCTTGAGATTCACAAAGGGCAGAGACACTAATTTTTGTATTATCTGTCTCTATTAGAACTGTAGTAGATTAGCCACAGAGAAGCAGATTTACCACATGACAAGGAATATTATTGTACACTGCAAAATTTGTTTCAAGTGCTTTACATCTGGAGATTAGGGAAATGCTTAGCCTATATGAGAGTTTCTTCTAAAGGGCCCCGTTGGTATGGTACCTAGAAACTATGAATTCAACAAACAATGAAATAATTTGGGGAATTGAAATGTCTGATCTAACACATAAAGAAGCCTCAATTATTTCAACTTGATTGTATTCACACAAATTCCAAATTTAGTCCTGATTGCCTACCTTCTTTCTTGTATATTTTCATTTTCTAATAGAATTTTACCAACACTTCTAAAAATGAACACTCTAAAAGGAGACCATCATTGTTCTACCAGGTAGTAGTTATTAAAAATATACTTGACCTGTTGATTGTACAAATTTCTCAGTCTATTAGGTTGAAAATCTTGGGAGCCATCATTTAACATCAGACTTTATTATCCATTACTATTCTCTTAACCCACCTTTCACTCTTCACCATATATCCTTTTCTATCCTAATTTGTCTGCTGACTCCCTAATCATTCTTCAAGGCTCAGCTCAAACTTTACCTCTCCTGAGAGTCTTTCCTGATGTTCTCCATGACCATTATCAGTTGGATGTCTTCTGTGTTTTACTATAGTGCCATGAGCCTACCTGGGTAATAGTACTATAGTTACTGTGGTATTGCAGCGGTGGGTCTGTTATATAGTTGTTGCCCAGTAAATGCTTGTTAAGTGGTGACATGTGTTGGCTTTTTCCCTTTAATGACATTGTAGTTGTATGTGCAGTGACATGTCTTAACAAACAAACTTAATGAGAACACCAATCTTTGTGGAAGAATAGATGTTTGGTAGCCAGTATTTCTCTCTGTGTTGTTATGGATATAGCTTGGGTAAGTGATTGCGGAAACAAGTGTTGAAGGAATTTTGACAACTGTTAGGCAAAAGTAATATCCCCTATATTCTGTGCAGAACAGCCTTAATGTTGAATGACTGAATCTACAAAAATGGTCATGCTGAAATTTGTAATAGATAATGTCTAAAATGGGAGAAAGAATTTATCCTGTATACTTTTAAACATCTGACATTACCTACACTCACTGAATCAACATTAAGAATATAATGGATGAAAATCTTCATAGTTCATTATCAGAATTACTGCTCTTGGGCAATAGATCTGTACACATTTTCATCATTCAGTCAAAGCCAATGAGCATCTCAGACATTTTCAAAATTTGAACAATTTTATTGGAGTTGTGCAGTACAGGATGTTTCCACTTGACATTTTGTTTCAATTGTCTATAAAGAAAGTGACTCTTCATGCTATGTTTATTGAACTGACATTGGCGGTATCCAGTCTTCTAAGCAAAGAACCAGTATAAAGGTAGTGTTAGGCTTGTTAAGGTAGTTTGAAATGGCAGCCCAGAGGCACAGTGCTGAATAAATATCATAAAACAAGATCAATCAATGATATCTGAGGTATTCATCTATGTGAAAAAGAAGTATGCAGGATAAACTGATGAAGAGAAGTTATATTCAGTATCTTTCTGTGGAAGTTAGTGAATCTCATAAAAAATGGATCAGCACTTGAGTATGAAATGAAGTATTTCCCTACCTGTTATACCAAGATATATTCCTTTTAACCAAAAAAGCAAATGAAGGCATTGTAGGAATTAGCTTCCTCCAGTTTCCAGTAGGAGCAAAGTCCTACAATTTATTTTTGTGACATGGAGTGACTGTGCTATGTTCGTACATTTTTTGATGAACAGAAAAAATCAGTAAGCTAAAATGGTTCTTGGGCCTCAATTCACAAAGGCAGGGTAGCTTTTACCTTAATGGTAGTACCACTTGTTGGAGCAATTGCAGTTATAATGAGCATATTATTTTTCTAGTTTCTGATATAAATATTTATCTGGCACTAGTATATGATTTTTGCCTTTAAACACACACATGGGTACACATGTGTTTGTGTGGGTACTCACAGTTACATTCACATTGTATGTGTTAAAAAGGGAGAAATATCTAGAAACTAACTTACGAAGATCCTCTGCCCTATGCAGGGGTTTCAGTGTTACATGTATACATACACACACAAATATAAATATATTGCAAGACAAGGAATAAAATGAATACAATCAGAAACTATTATGTAAATAAAATAGTGTATAATTAAGTATGAGTAACCTCAGATATACAGAAGATACCACTCTAATGGCAGAAAGTGAAGAGGAACTAAAGAGCCCCTTGATGAGGGTGAAAGAGTAAAAAAAGCTGGCTTAAAACTCAATATTAAAAACAAACAAACAAAAAGATCACAGCATTGGATCTCAACATTTCGTGGCAAATAGAAGGGGAAAATGTAGAAGCAGTGACAGATTTTCTCTTCTCAGGCTCCAAAATCATTGCAGATGGTGACTGTAGCCATGAAATTAGAAGACACTTGCTCATTGGAAGAAAAGCTATGACAAACCTAGACAGCATATTAAAAAGTGAAGACATCACTTTGCTGACAAAGGTCCATATCAGTTCATTTCAGTTCAGTTCAGTCGCTCAGTCATGTCCGACTCTTTGAGACCCCATGAATCACAGCATGCCAGGACTCCCTGTCCATCACCAACTCCCAGAGTCTACCCAAATCCATGTCCATTGAGTCGATGGTGCCATACAGCCATCTCATCCTCTGTCATCCCCTTCTCCTCATGCCCCAAATCCCTCCCAGCGCCAGGGTCTTTTACAGTGAGTCAAATCTTCGCATGAGGTGGCCAAAGTATTGAAGTTTCAGCTTCAGCATCAGTCCTTCCAATGAACACCCAGAACTGATCTTCTTTAGGATGGACTGGTTGGATCTCCTTGCAGTCCAAAGGACTCTCAAGAGTCTTTTCCAACACCACAGTTCAAAGCCATCAATTCTTCATTGTTTGGCTTTCTTCACAGTCCAACTCTCACATCCATACATGACCACTGGAAAAACCATATCCTTGACTAGACGGACCTTTGTTGGTGAAGTAATGTCTCTGCTTTTTAATATGCTATCTAGGTTGGTCATAGCTTTCCTTCCAAGGAGTAAGCGTCTTTTAATTTCATGGCTGCAATCACCATCTGCAGTGATTTTGGAGCCCCCGAAAAATAAAGTCAGCCACTGTTTCCCCATCTATTTCCCATGAAGTGATAGGACTGGATGCCATGATCTTAATTTTCTGAATGTTGAGCTTTAAGCCAACTTTTTCACTCTCCTCTTTCATTTTCATCAAGAGGCTTTTTAGTTCCTCTTCACTTTCTGCCATAAGGGTGGTGTCATCTGCATATCTGAGGTTATTGATATTTCTCCCAGCAATCTTGATTCCAGCTTGTGCTTCTTCCAGCCCATCGTTTCTCATGATGTACTCTGCATGTAAGTTAAATAAGCAGGGTGACAATATACAGCCTTGACATACTCCTTTTCCTATTTGGAACCAGTCTGTTGTTCCATGTCCAGTCCATATAATCAAAGCTAAAGTCTTCCCACTAGTCATGTATCATGTGAGAGTTGGACCATAAAGAGGGCTGAGTGCCAAAGAATGATGTTTTGAATTGCAGTGCTGGAGAAGACTCTCGAGAGTCCCTTGGACTGCAAGGAGATCAAACTAGTCAGTCCTAAAGGAAATCAACTTTGAATATTCATTGGAAGGACTGATGCTGAAAATGAAGCTCCAATACTTTGATGCAAAGATCCAGAACATTGTAAAAGACCCTTCTGCTGGGAAAGATGGAGCACAGGAGGAGAAGGGGGCAACAGAGGATGAGATGGCTGGATGGCATCATAAGTTTGAGCAAACTCCAGGAGAAAGTGAGGGGCAGAGCAGCCTGGTGTACACAGAGTTGGACACCACATGTGTCCATGTGGTGGCAAAGAGTTGGACACGACTTAGCAACTGAAAAGCAACAACAAGTATGAATAAATATTCAAGGCAATTGGTTCAATGAAGAATGATGCTACTTTCATATTTTTCTCCAAACTACAATCCGATGAAACATAGTTTAAAACACTTTCCAGGTTAAAGAAAAAAACTTGACATCAAGACACCTTGTCTGGGTCTCTGGAATTCTACCCCTGTTCTCAATTATTATAGCTTTAATATACAGAATGATGACTATGTGCCAGACCCTGAGCTAAGCATTTAACATGTGATTCTCTTTTGGTTCTTGCTACACACTGGCATTAGGAATCACTACCTTATTTAACAGATGAATAAAGTAACCAATGCTCATACTCTTAAATATTATAGTAAACTCTTCCCTTTTTTTTTTTTTTTTTTTTTTTAGAAAATCTATTAGAGTAGTTTCCATTTCTGTGTTTTGATATGTTCTTATCTTAGGTAACTTTTTAAATTATTGAAGGAAAGCTTTTGGGACTTTATTTTTTTTTCCTTAACTCTATTTTAGTCCTTTTCTTTCTTTAACTTTTAACTTTATATTGGAATGTGTGTGTGCTAAGTCGCTTCAGTCGTGTCCAACTCTGTGCCACCATATGGACTGTAACCTGCCAGGCTCCTCTGTTCATGGGATTTTCCAGGCAAGACTACTGGAGTGTAATGTGTTGCCATGCCCTCCTCCATGGGATCTTCCTGACCCAGGGATCAAACTCGGGTTTTCTTAAGTTTCCTGCATTAGCAGGCAGGTTTTTTACCACTAGTGCCACCTGGGAAGCCCTATATTGAAGTATTTTAGTCATATTTCTAAAACCTGGATTCTCATGTACTCTCATAATAAGCTAGTGCCATTGCCACTGTAGATAAATGAGTTGATCTTGTTGATGTTCTGTCTGTTGCAAGGAATTTAAAGCCCAGCTGAGAGCAATGTTACTGCCTTGGCAGGAGCTGTCAAGATTCACATTTCTGGCCTGATGTTGGATATGTGTATACTGAATGACAGTCACAGAAACTAGACATTTTTAATCATCTTTAAAAATGGGAAGAAGTCATGAAGTTCTAAAAGCCTTTGTTTCCATGAAATCTACAAATAGTGCAAATAAAGTATATTTTGTGTATATGATTGCATGTATATACATATATACGTGAGTGTATTTATGCTTGTAAGTGTGCTTAATCTCCCTGAATACCTGCATAATGTTATCCTTAAGCTAATATAGAATATAATAGATTCTTGCTGAGCCCAATATAGTAAAGTTCCATTTATTCAGAATCCAAAATAATAAAATAACCTGAATTTAGTTTACAAGCACATAGACCAATTGTTAGTGTTAATAAAGATATTTTACATATTCAGATACATTCTAAAGTAAAACAAGCAATCCTGCAGATTCTAATAAGTATTATCTTTGATATTAAAATTCTCATGTTTATAATGGTATTTAAAGAAACTCAAACATGAGAGTTAACTAATTAGAACACTCCATTACTCATTTTCCATAAGTTCCATTTATTGATTCTAGAAGGAATACATTGATATCACTTGATATCATTGATATGACTTGATATCTTTGAAACTGGCTTGTGTAATAAGCCTTCAGAACAAAAGGTGATTTTGGGGTAATTGATGAATTAGAATTCTCTAGTCAATGAACACAAATAGCAATGGTAATTTAGATAAAATGAATGTTTTCTTTAATTGAAAAATCCACTCAAATTTCTCACCTAATATAGGACATCTGTACCTGAGAGGCTAGTTTCTAATGTGAAATAATAAGCTTGAATCAGCCAACCAATATATTGGAGGTTCCAGGTGGACCGGCTAGTCTAAAAGTATAATTTACTAGGGTCTTTATTTTGTTAGGGAGTGAAGACATGCAACTCTTTCCAAAGTGTTTCTTGAGTTATTTCCTAGTGGGAATTTCTTGTGAAGGAGCTATACTGTAAAGTCACAGCAAAGATTAGAGACATATCAATTGTGTGATTGTGATGATGTGGAGGAGTACATGGTGACCCCAACCACTGTGTGAAAGAATCTAAGAGTGTGTACAAATTGTCTTTACCTAGAGTCACAGTCAGAGAAGGCAATGGCACCCCACTCCAGTACTCTTGCCTGGAAAATCCCGTGGATGGAGGAGCCTAGTAGGCTGCAGTCCATGGGGTCGCTACGAGTCAGACACGACTGAGCAACTTCACTTTCATTTTTTACTTTCATGCATTGGATAAGGAAATGGAAGCCCACTCCAGTATTCTTGCCTGGAGAATCCCAGGAACGGGGGAGCCTGGTGGGCTGCCGTCTATGCGGTCGCACAGAGTCGGACACGACTGAAGTGACTTAGCAGTAACAGTAGCAGAGTCACACTGCCTGAATTCAATTATGAAACAAAAATAATAGCATGAAAATGATTCCCCTGGAGTCACACTTTCATTGTTTCTCCAGGGATATTGTCATTATCCTCACCATAGAAGATGCTCCTCCCCTTCTTTCAAATGTTAATAACTGTCATACTCCATGCCCAAACAAAGTCTTCTCTTTTATATGGTAATTGACCTTACTTCCTTTGACAATTCCTCAGTTTATTTTTAAACATCCATTTGGACTTCCACTTTTTTTTTTTTTTTTTAATAAAATGGATGTTCAGAGTTGGAAATAATACTAACACATAGTTTGACCAAAGTATCATTCAGTGCATTGCTTGATACACTATATATTTCCCTGAAGAAACTTAGGATATTTTATTAGTTATCTGGCCTCTACTGGTCTATGGCTGGTTCAATGACAAAACTAAGCAGAGATTTTTTTTTTTTTAGTCCTAATATTGCAGTGTTTTCTCCTGTCAAGGTGAAAATTCACTCTGTCCCTTAACCTAACAAAAACACCAAGGAAAGATGATCCACATATTTGTCTCTTCCTTTAACATTCCTTTGGTCAAAGTGCAGAGTTCCAGTGAATACCAAGGAGAGATAAGAAGGCCTTCTTGAATTAACAGTTCAAAGAAACAGAGGAAAACAATAGAATGAGAAAGACTAGAGATCTTGATATTGGAGGTATCAAGGAAACATTTCATTCAAGGATGGGCACAATAAAGGACAGAAAAGATAAAGATCTAACAAAAGCAGATGAGATTAAGAAGGGTCACAACTATGGAAGACTTAATGGAGATTCCTTAAGAACTAGTAATAAAACTACCATATTACCCAGCAATCCCACTCCTAGGCATATACCCTGAGGAAACCAAGATTGAAAAAGACACATTGTTCATTGCAGCACTATTTACAATAGCTAGAACATGGAATCAACCCATATGTCCATCGACAGATGAATGGATAAAGAAATTTTGGTAAATATACACATTGGAATATTACTCAGCCATAAAAAGAAATACATTTGAGTCGGTTCTAATGAAGTGCATGAACCTAGAATCTATTACACAGAGTGAAGTAATTCAGAAAGAGAAAGATAAATCATATTCTAATGCATATACATGGAATCTAGAGGAATGGTACTGAAGAATTTATTTTCAGGGCAGCAATGGAGAAACAGACATAGAGAATAGACTTATGGATATGGTCAGAGGGGAGGAAAGAGTGAAATGTATGGAAGGAGTAACATGGAAACTTACATTACCATCTGTAAAGTAGATAGCCAGTGGGAATTCACTGTGTGGCCCTGTAAACTCAAATAAGGGCTCTGTATTAACCAAGAGGGTTGGGATGGGAAGAGAGATGGGAGGGAGTTTCAAAAAGGAGGGAATACATGTATACCTATGGCTGATTCATGTTGAGGTTTGACAGAAAACAACAAAATTATGTAAAGCAAATATCCTTCAGTTAAAAAATAAAGTTTTTTTTTTTTTTTTTTAAAGAAGAGATGACAAGAATACATAGAAGAACCATACAGGAAAAGCCTGAAGGACCTAGATAACTACAACCTTTAGACCACTCACTTAGAGCTGGACATCCTGGATTGTGAAGTCAAGTGGATCTTAAGGAAGCATTGCTATGAAGAAAGCTGGTGGAGGTAATGGAATTCCAGCTGAGCTATTTCAAATCCTAAAAGATGATGCCATTAAAGTGTTGCACGCAATATGTCAACAAATTTTGAAAACTCAGCAGTGACCATAGGACTGGAAAAGGTCATTCCAATCCCAAAGAAAGGCAATACCAAAGATTGTTCAAACTAGTGTACAATTGCTCATTTGTATAATTTCACATGCTATCAAGGTTATGCTTAAAATCCTTCAAGCTAGGCTTCAGCAGTATGTGAACTGAGAAATTCCAGATGTACAAGCTGGGTTTTAAAAAGGAAGAGGAACCAGAGATCAAATTATCAACATCTGTTGGATCTGGAGAAAGCAAGGGGGTTCCAGAAAAATATCTACTTGTGCTTCATTGACTACACCAAAGTCTTTCACTGTGTGTATCACAACAAGCTGTGGAAAATTCTTCAATAGATGGGATTATCAGACCACCTTACCTGTCTCCTGAGAAGACTATATGCAGGTCAAGAAGCAACAGTTAGAACCAGACATGGAACAGCTGACTGGTTCAAAACTGTCAAAGGCATACATAAAGGTTGTATACTGCCACCCTGCTTATTTAACTGATATGCACGATACATCATGTAAAATGCCAGGCTGGATGAATCATAAGCTGGAATCAAGATTGCAAGGAGAAATATAAACAACCTCATATTTGCAGATGACACCAATATAATGGCAGAAAGTGAAGAATCTCTTGATGAGGGTGAAAGAAGAGGGAGAAAAAACTGGCTTGGAACTCAACATTCAAAAAACTAAGATCATAGCATCTTGTCCCATCACTTAATGACAAATAGAAGGGGAAAAATTGGAAGTGGTGACAGATTTTATCTTCTTAGGCTCCAAAAGCACTGCAGACAGTGATTCAGCTATGAATGTAAAAGAAATTTGCTCCTTTGAAGGAAAGCTATGACCAATCTAGACAGCATATTAAAAAGCAGACATGTCACTTCGCTGGCAAAAGTCCATGTAGTCAGATCTATGATTTTTCCAGTAGTCATGTATGGATGTTAGAGTTGGCTCATAAAGAAGGCTGAGCGCTGAAGAATTGGTGCTTTTGAATTGTGGTGCTGGAGAGGAGTTTTTAGAGTCCTTTGGACTGCAAAGAGGTCAAAATAGTCAATCCTAAAGGAAACCAACCCTGAATATTCATTGTAAGGACTGATGCTGAAGCTGAAGTTCCAATACTTTGATGTGAAGATCCAACTCATTAGAAAAGACCCTGATGCTGGGAAAGATTTAAGCCAAAATGAGAAGAGGGTAGCAGAGGATGAGATGGTTAGATAGCATCACTGATTCAATGGACATGAATTTGAGCAAACTCTGGGAAACAGTGGAGGGCAGAGGATTCTAGAATGCTACATTTCATGGAGTTGCAAAGAGTTGGAAATGACAGCGACTGAAATAAAAAAAAAAACCAGTTTGTTTTGTCCACTCACTACACATTTGAATTGTTTTCAGTTCTCAGATTACAAACAAAGCTGGTTATTATTATTTTTTTTTTTACAAAATTTTGTATAAATGTATACTTTCATTACTCTTGGATAAAACTTAGAAGTAGAATGACTGAACCATATAAAAGGAATATGTTTAACTTTTTAAGATATGTATAGCTTCTTTTTCTGCACCATTTACTGAAAAGTTTCTTCTTTCTCCACTCTATTAACAAAACATGTTTTTCAATATTAGGTTGCCCATATATGTGAATTTATATCTGGATTTACTCTTCTGTTCCATGGATCTAGTTTCATATGAATAGAATGCTGTCTTTGATTACAATTACAGTATAAGCCTTGAAATAAGATAGTGTTAGTACTCCAACTTTTTTCTTCTTTTTCAAAGTTGTTTAACCTATTATGGATTCTTTTTATTTCTATATGAATTTCATAAACAGTGTGCCAATTTCTACAAAATGATAGCTGGGATTTTAATTGAATTACTTTGACTTTATTGACACATTTATGGATAATATCAACCATCTTAAGTATCATTATCAATCTTTCAATACTGAGTGTTTCACATCATGTTTTTGTTCAGTTGCTAAGTCATGTCTGACTCTGCAGTCCCATTCATCTCATGAACATGGTGAAATTCTCTGTTCTTCATGTCTATTGATTTTCTGTTTTCTATTAAATTTACTTCCATGCTGATTTTAATATTTTTCATTCTTATCCTTATGTTGGAATGACTTTGCTCTTCTTTTCCTGGTTTCCAAAGGGAAACAAAGGTCTTTTATTGGAAAACTTCCTTCTTTTCTAATATAAGCATTTAATGCTGTAAATTCCCCCAAGTACTGATTTAGTAGCATCCCTCAAATATCGGTATGTTGTAATTTCATTTTCAGTTAACTTGCAATCCTTCCTAATGTAACTTGAAATCAATGTTCACCCATTGGGTAATGAAAATGTGCTGCTTAGTTTGATAGAGTTCAGGATATGCTACCCCAAATATGGCACCTTGGTACATTTAACATCTTAAGCTAAAGGAATTTGAGATAACAGCAAAAGCAAGAAGAACACTCTGACTTCACTCCTACAATTCACCTTTCTTCTTTGAAAATAGTAGATGAATCTCCCACAAGGAGGAAGGAACACATTCTTACCACCAGAGATGGGGAATTTGTGTCCAAAAAATCTGTATAAACAACTCTTATTAAGCTAATCCTTATCTTCCAAGTTACTTCTTCACTATTTGCTAACCCATAGCCCTTTGTCTTACCATTCTTCACACAAATTTATTGTTTCTTTTTCTAAAAGGCATTAAAAATTTCCTACTCTGATAATTTCTTCAGGTTTTCATTAACTCGTGAAGGCTCCCACGTACATTTAAAAATTTAATAAAATATGATTTTCTTCTGTTTATATTCAGGTCCAGTCAGGAACCCTAAGAGGTTGTTGAAGAAAACTGTTTCCTCTCCAAGAGTTTGTAAATACTTCAAAATTTTCCAGAGAATTTTTCTTTTACTGATTTCTGATTTTATTCCATGTGGTCACAGAGCATACTTGATATGACTTGAATCCTTTTAAATTCATTGAAAGTTGTTTTATGGCCCAGAATATGGTCTATCTTGGTCAATATCCATGTGCATTTGAAAAGAATATGTATTTTACAGCTATTGGTTAGAGTGTATTAAGATCATATTGGTTGATAATGTTGTTTATCTACTACATCCATGCTGATATTCTACTTTTTCTATCAATTACCAAGAGAAAAGTACTGAAATTTCTGACTATAAATATGGATTTATTTCTTCTTTCTGTTCTATTTCTGCCTCATGCATGTCATACCTGTTAATAGTTATATAAATGTTTAGTATCATTGTGTACTTTCATGGATTATGGACTTTAATAACATGAAATAAAGAAGGCTGAGCACCAAAGAATTGCTGCTTTTGAACTGTGGTGTTGGAAAGGACTCTTGAAAGTCCTTTGGACTGCAGGGAGATCAAACCAGTCAATCCTAAAGAAAAATCAATGCTAAATATTCATTGGAAGGACTGATGCTGAAGCTGAAACTTCAATATTTTGGCCACCTGATATGAAGAACTGACTCATTTGAAAAGACCCTGATGCTGGGAAACATTGAAGGCAGGAGAAGAAGTGGGGTGACAGAGGACGAGATGGTTGGATGGCATCACTGACTCAATGGATATGAGTTTGAGCAAGCTCCAGGAGATGGTGAAGAACAGGGATTCCTGGAAGTCCACGGGGTTGCAAAGAGTCAGACAAGACTGACCTACTGAACAACAGTCCTTGGTAATATCACTTGCTTTGAAATTTTATTTGACTGACATTAACATAACCACTTTGGCTTTTTTTGTTTTGATTAATGTTAGCACGTATATCCTTCCCCATCTCTTATGGGTTGAATTGTGTCCTTCCCCAAAAGATAGGGTCTTTACATAGTTAAAATGAGGTTCAATATAACTGATATTCTTATAATAAAAAATTATCAGACACAAAGATAGGTATATACTGAGGGAAGATGATGTGAAGAACACAGGCATAGGCAGAATGCCATGTGAAGACGAAAGGAAAGATTGGTCTTGTGAAGCTGTAAGCCAAGGAATGCCAAATTTTCCAGTCACCATAAGAAAGTAAGAGGAGGTATAGAAGGATTTTTTCCAGAGTTCAGAGGAAGCATAAACCTGCTAACAACTTACTTACAGACTTTTAGTCTCTAGAACTATGATATAATAAATTTCTGTTGTTTTGTCACCCAAATCTTAGTACTTTGTACAGAAGTTTCAGCAAACTAACATACTCCCTATTAACTTTTAATATATGCATATATTTATATTTACAGTGAGTTTTAACTAGGGAGCAGATAGTTAAATTTTGCTTTATTTATCCAATATGGCATTTTTCACTTTTAATTAGGACTTTTAGTCCAATGCATTTAAAGCAATTTTTTATTTATTGATATGTGTAGGGTTAAGTCTGTCATGTTGCTATTTATTTATTTCTCTAATGTGCTCTTTGTTTTATTTCTTCTTTTTCTGTATCATTTTGGATTAATTGAATGTTTTTAAAAGTTCCATCTTGTCTCTTTTGTTGCCTTATTGTATGGAACTCTTTGTTTTATTATTTTAGTGGTTGTTTTATGGTATATATCAGTCTTTTCTTTTTAAGCACATACACTACAATGTTAACTCAATCAAGAAATGTATAACCAAACAGCAGAATAGAGGTGATTTTTAGGGCAACATCATTATATCCATTCATGAAATCATGACTTTGGCTTAAAAGTTTTAACATTTCAATGAAATTAAAGAATGCTCATATTGTGTTTATGTCATTGTAAGTAGGCAAAACCACTAATAACCAGTTGGTCTTATTTCTATGATATTAAACAGCCAAATGGATCTAATCCTTTCTGTTGGAGTGGAGGGTGTTTCCCCTGGTTAATTTGTTTCATGGACTAAAGACACCCAGATTTTTATACTTCATGTATAGTTGTCAATGTTTAATTTTGGCGAGTAATGATATTTTTTAAATGTCATTTACTATCACAAAGGAGAAGCAAATGGCAACCCACTCCAGTACTCTTGCCTGGAAAATCCCATGGATGGAGGAGCCTGGTAGGTTACAGTCCATGGGGTCGCGAAGAGTCGGACATGACTGAGAGACTTCACTTTCAGTTTTATGCATTGGAGAAGGAAATGGCAACCCACTCTAGTGTTCTTGCCTGGAGAATTCCCAGGGACAGGGGAGCCTGGTGGGCTGCCGTCAGTGGGGTCGCACAGAGTCGGACGCGACTGAAGCGACTTGGCAGCAGCAGCAGAACTATCATAAAGTTCACAAAGAAAGGATGTTTGGACACCAAAAACATGCAGAAGATATCACTTCAGAAAAAAATACATTTCTTTGAATTAAATACACTAATGTTTATGTTTCTCCTCACTATATTATCCTTGTTTTTCTCTGTACCAAAAATATAAATTCATATGTAATTATGTGATCATTGAAGATATCATTTAGAGAAAAAAATCATATAATTGAGTTCAGTCCTCCATATTTTAAGAAATGCATTTATTCAGTTAGGTGGGATTGCCTAGAAGCACAAGTTTTATATTTCAGAGAGATTATCATGGTGACCTTGATTATGTCCTTGGAAGAACTGAGAGGTGAAATCATATTTTCCTCTCTGGTCATTGTCAGTGTAACGATCTCTTCATCTTCATTCTGCCCACTGCCTTCTGTGAGAGAAGACAGTGTTTTATCCATATGGTGAAGTTTCAGATGAGGATACGTTTGGCACTTGGTGGATAATTTCAAACATGCAGAGAAAGGAATTAAATAATATAAATTTGACTTGATTTTAATGTTAGCTAGAATGTGCTTTCCTCAAGAATAATTTAGAAACTATCGTTAATATTGAACTGATCCTAGACTTAGACTGCTTAATAGAATTAAGTGCAAAGTACTTTGTACTTTCAATATCTGCATTAATTGTTTAAAGCTTTTGAGTTTGAAGGGTAAAAAGGATGAACTAGCTATCTTTTGAGTTTTATACTCACAGTTGGTTGCCATGGCTAGATTTAAAACAATATTCAAAGAGAAAGACAATCAGAATCTCTAGAACAGCATACACTAGTAATTCTTAGAATTTGGATGGGAGTGAGGCACAAAAATCAAAAGCTTGTCTACATGATTTCCAGGCTTAGATGGAGATTTCAACTTTCTTTTTTTTTTTTTTCTAAAATATGTGCAACATTTAGCTTTCTGTAGTAAAAATCATTATTTCATGGCCTTTGGAAAGAACACTGCTTTCTAAAGCTTTCTCTGGCACTAAAAATATGTAACAAAGCAGTTAATGAATATCAGCAATATAAAATGTTACATACTAGAAAAGCAGGAAAAATAAGTTCTGAGTTTTCAATTGTCAAAAATACATAGTTTTTGAAGCTGCATTTTGGCAATTAACTTGGCAGCAGTCTGTTACATATATGTGTGTGTATATATACACACACACACACACATTAATCTCTTTCAAAATTCAAAAATGACATTTCTATATAGCAGTTAGGTAAATCACTAAAATAATTTTATGCACACGTACCCATACACTCAATCACTTATACACAAAGATCTGTTTTAATCAGATCAAAAGTTATTTTGACTTTCTGTTGGTATTTAATAGGCATTTCTGAAGTCTGGAAGAACTGATAGATAAATAGTACATTATTTCAACTTATGATGGTAGGAATAAACATCCATGACTGTTAAATTAGCCTATGTCACTTCCATTGCTGGGGTATAAAGACAAGCCCATAGAGAAGTTAAAAAAGGTTATAAGGGCCACTGAAGTTAAAGTCAAAATAATAAGTGCATCCAGAGGAGAAACTATGCATTGGGATTTTCAGGGTGAATTATTTAGGACAAGTTGACAAGGGACAACAGGCTTGCACTGAACTTGAAATATTTCTTTTTGAGTAAGTCACTGCTTGGTATAATGCTATTTCTACATATGGGCTATTGAGCCACATTCTCATATTTCCTGAAGCAAGGAGGAGTCATTTAGTGCATTGAAGTAGGAATATGCCTTTCCAATAGCCTAAAAGCTTCCTGCACTGTGTAAAAACAGTTTAGTTTGTAAGAATACTGACAGTATTAATAGTTGCAATATTAATAGAACCATATGCTTCCTTTGAATGTATTATTTCCTTTAATCCTGGAAATAAACTTTAGAAATACCCCTGATTTTCATTATTCGTGGTAGTTATGTTCTGTAAAGTCTCTGTGAAAACTGAATTAGTGAGTACTGACTTATTGTTCCTTGGCAAAATACACATTTAGATTCTCGGTCAAAAGTTTTTCATTGACAAATCAATACATAACCTTGTATTATTTGTGTTTCTGTTTAAAGACTACTTATTTAATATTGTTGATTTATTAACATTGATCTCATGGCCAGCAGCATTACAAATCATGTCTGAATGAGGCTTATCTAACATACTCTTTTTCTCACTAATTATTACATATTGAAGACTTCTTGTGCTTAAGAACACTAGATATCCCTTCAGCATTATACTTGAGGGCATTTTACATAGAAAAATCACCAACAAAAAGCAAAAAAAAAAAAAAAAAACGTGGAAAATGTGGCACTAAATAGACCATGAAAAAGAACCTTGCTTACATGATGAGAATTGAAACATAAAGGTAGATCATCACCTTGTTCAGACTTGGCTGGGAACACATGTATCATCAGGTGATTTTAACTGTTTTTGCCTCACTTTGTATGTCCATAAATGACCATAAAATCACCATTAATCTTGATTTGGGGATTACAAATAAATTTTAATGAGTAGGTGAATTTGCAAATATGGAATCTATGAATAGTGAGGGTCATTTTTAGATACAAATTATTGCCATGAGGAAGCAAAAGCTCAGAGAAGATGAATAACTTACTTATGGTCAACTGCTAGTGGCGTGATGGATCTAAGTATTCAGGCCCAAGTTTAATTCCAAAATTTATGCTCCTAAACACCTAATACTGGGCAGTATCAAGATTGCAAAGGAATAGGATGAGAAGCCACTTTCTACCCTCAAAATACATCAAAAGATCACCTGCATATGGAGCAAATTCCACAAACAACTTCTGAACACTGGTGGAGGAACCCAGAAACCCAGAAAGGCAAACCAATCTCTTCAAAATGAGGCAGGACAAAAGACAAATAATTTAGGGATAGAGACCCATCCTGGGGAGGGAGTCATGAAGGAGGGGAAGTTTCCACACAATAGGAAACCTTCTCACAGGTAAGGTCAGTGGGGAGCTTTGGAATCTCAGAGGGCAGCATAACCAAAAAAATAAATAAATCACCACAGAATTCTTGCTGAATGTCAATTACCAGCCAAAAATTGGCTCACACACTCACATCTGCCCACAGCAAGTGGGGGCTGTGTGTGGAGGCACCGACTGCATCATCAGTCCTTAGGGTAAGGACCAGAGTTGAATGCTCTGAGGGCACTAATGTGACATAACAATCCAAACCACGGGAAGACCAGAGAGACAAAAAAAAGGACCTTTCCCACTGGAAGGCTCTAATGCTCCACTGTGACCCTTGGCATGCTCACAGAACAAAGGATCATGCCCTAGCAAATACCAAAGGAGAGCAAGCCAGCAGTCACTCACAGCGTACCCATCAGCAGAGAGGCAGGTGAATGCCAGTCAGAGGCAGAAGAAAAGGGGTCTCTGGAATCTCTGCTCCAGAGACTGCATCTCCCACAAAGCTGTGAGCAGGCGGCCAGTTGCTAACATCATCTTTCTGGGATCCTGGATGGTTCATATCAGCCAGGAGTGTCACAGCCTGAGACCAGCTCCCCCGAGGAGACACATGGCCCATCTGGGACTGTGCCCTCATGGCACATCTGGGAGCCTGAGCAGCTTGGACCTGGGAAGTGCACATTGCCTTGGACTGTGGCAAATCCAGTGAGGTCTATGCACACTGGAGTTCTGGCTGTAAGCTCTCCCCACACAGGCCAGCAATGTTTGTTTGCAGGTTTCCTCCCTCTCCACATTAGAACTGAGCAAGTGAGACCAAATAAGTGGCCAATTTCATCCCCTCATGTCAGGGTGGAAATTATACACCAAAAACACTTGTAAGCAGAGGAGGCCAACCTAAGCAAAGAAAATAAAAGGAGGAGCCACTTTGGAAGTTGCAGGTGCAGCAGCTTAAAATCCTGCAGTTAAGCGGAGACTACATTTGAGAGGCAACTATAGACTTCAAGAAAAAGAGCAAGCTGGAACAAGGGATTATCTGACACTGAACTGACTCCACACTGCTCACAACAGCTCCAGAGAAATTCCTGAAATTCCTAGATAAATATTTATTGTTATTACTTTTAATTAAAAAAAACATTATTATTTTTAATTCCCTCTAATTTTTTATTCTTATTTTTTCTCTTTTTCTTTCTTCCCCATCCTCTTTTTCTTTTTTCCCTCATACTGTTCTAATATGATTCTTTATTAATCCTTTAACTTTTATTATTTATATCCTACTATTACCTTTCTAAAAAAACTTATTTTTTTAATAAATTCAATATTTTTAAAAATTTTGCATTCCATTTTTTATATTGTACTTTGGAGAGTTTAACCTCTATTCTGTGATTTTAATTTTTGCTTTTTGATATTTGTTATTAATTTTGTGCTTTTAAGAGTCTAATTTTTAGTATTCATTTTCACTTAGGGATTTTATTGCTGACATGATTATTCTCTTCCCTTTTGACTCTTCCTTTTCTTCTCCTGGTCACCTCCATCTCCCTCTTCTCTTGTCTCTTTTTTATATAACTCTGAGTCTCTTTGGGTATTCCTGGCTGTGGAGAATTGTTTCACCATTAACCTAAGGGTTTTGTTTTATGTGCCATGTGGGTGGATGTCTTGATGCTACTCTACTGTAAGAAAAGCACCAAAACCCAGAGGCAGGAGGCTCAACTCCAGAATTCTGAACAATCACAGAACTCCTGAACCCAGGGAACATAAATAGACAAGAGCCCATCCAAAAGCCCCATACCTACACTGAGACCAAGCTCCACCCAAGAGCCAGTTACCTCCAATGCAATACACCCATGCTAATCCAGCAAAACAGGAACACAACACTAAACATTAAGACAGTCTGCCCAAAGCCATATCAAACCCACAGCTCAGCTCAGTTCAGTTCAGTCACTCAGTCGTGTCTTTGTGACCCCATGAATCTCAGCACACCAGGCCTCCCTGTCCATCACCAACTCACAGAGTTTACTCAAACCCATGTCCATCGAGTCGGTGATGCCATCCAACCATCTCATCCTCTGTCGTCCCCTTCTCCTTCTGCCCTCAATCCGTCCCAGCATCAGGGTCTTTTCCAAAGAGTTAACTCTTCGCATGAGGTGGCCAAAGTATTGGAGTTTCAGCTTCAACATCAGTCCTTCCAATGAACACCCAGGACTGATCTCCTTTAGGATGGACTGGTTGGATCTCCTTGCAGGCCAACGGACTCTCAAGAGTCTTCTCCAACACCATAGTTCCCAAAAGCATCAATTTTTCGGCGCTCAGCTTTCTTCACAGTCCAACTCTCACATCCATACATGACCACTGGAAAAACCATAACCTTGATCAGATGGACCTTTGTTGGTAAAGTAATGTCTCTGCTTTTTAATATGCTATCTAGGTTGGTCATCACTTTCCTTCCAAGGAGTAAGCGTCTTTTAATTTCCTGGCTGCAGTCACCATCTGCAGTGATTTTGGAGCCCCCCACGCCCCCCAAAAATAAAGTCTGACACTGTTTCCACTGTCTCCCCATCTATTTCCCATGAAGTGATGGGACCAGATGCCATGATCTTCGTTTTCTGAATGTTGAGCTTTAAGCCAACTTTTTCACTCTCTCACTTTCATCAAGAGGCTTTTTAGTTCCTCTTCACTTTCTGCCATAAGGGTGGTGTCATCTGCATATCTGAGGTTATTGATATTTCTCTCGGTAATCTTGATTCCAGCGTGTGCTTCTTCCAGCCCAGCATTTCTCATGATGTACTCTGCATATAAGTTAAACAAGCAGGGTGACAATATACAGCCTTCACATACTCCATTTCCTATTGGGAACCAGTCTGCTGTTCCATGTCCAGTTCTGTTGCTTCCTGACCTGCATACAGGTTTCTCAAGAGGCAGGTCAGGTGGTCTGGTATTCTCATCTCTTGAGGAATTTTTCACAGTTTATTGTGATCCATACAGTCAAAGGCTTTGACGTAGTCAGTAAAGCAGAAATAGATGTTTTTCTGGAACTCTCTTGCTTTTTCGATGATCCAGCGGATGTTGCCAATTTGATCTCTGGTTCCTCTGCCTTTTCTAAAACCAGCATGAACATCTGGATGTTCATGGTTCAAATACAGTTAAAGCCTGGCTAGGAAAATTTTAAGCATTACTTTGTTAGCATGTAAGATGAGTGCAGTTGTGCGGTAGTTTGAGCATTTTTTGGCATTGCTTTTCTTTAGGATTGGAATGAAAATTGACCTTTTCCAGTCCTTTAGCCACTGCTGAGTTTTCCAAATTTGCTTGCATATTGAGTGCAGCACTTTCACAGCATCATCTTTTCGGATTTGAAATAGCTCAACTGGAATTCCATCACCTCCCCTAGCTTTGTTCATAGTGATGCTTCCTAAGGCCCACTTGACTTCATGTTCCAAGATGTCTGGCTCTAAGTGAGTGATCACACCATGGTAATTATCTGGGTCATGAAGATCTTTTTTTGTTTTTGGATAGTTCTTCTATATTCTTCCCACCTCTTCTTAATATCTTCTGCTTCTGTTGTTTCTATACCATTTCTGTCCTTTATTGTGCCCATCTTTGCATGAAATGTTCCCTTGGTATCTCTAATTTTCTTGAAGAGGTCTCTAATCTTTCCCATTCTATTGTTTTCCTCTATTTATTTGCATTGATCACTGAGGAAGGCTTTCTTATCTCTCCTTGCTATTATTTGGAACTCTGAATTCAAATGTTTATATCTTTCCTTTTCTCCGTTGCCTTTCACTTCTCTTCTTTTCATAGCTGTTTGTAAGCCCTCCTCAGACAACCATTTTGCCTTTTGCATTCATTTTCTTGGGGAAGGTCTTGATCACTCTTCCTGTACAATGTCACAAACCTCTGTCCATAGTTTTTCAGGAACTCTATCAGATCTAATCCCTTTAATCTATTTGTCATTTCCACTGTTTAGCCGTAAGACATTTGATTTAGGTCATACACATGGTCTAGTGGTTTTCCCCACTTTCTTCAATTCCAGTCTGAATTTGACAATAAGGTGTTCATGGTCTGAGCCACAGTCAGCTTTTCAATGCAATCCCTATCCAGTTACCAATAATATTTTTTCTCAGAACTATAACAAATCATCTCACAAATTATGGAAGCACAAAAGACCCCAAATAGTCAAAGCAGATCTTGAGAAAGAATAATGGAACTGGAGGAATCAACCTTCCTGTCTTTAGACTATACTACAAAGCTACAGTCATTAAGACAGGATTGTACTGGCACAAGGACAGAAATATAGATCAGTGGAACAAAATAGAAAGTCCAGAGACAAATCCATGTACCTATGGGCACCTTATCTTTGAAAAATGAGGCAATAATATACAATGGTAAAAGATAGTCTCTTCAACAAGTAATGCTGGGAAAACTCATCAACTATGTGTAGAATAATGAAACTAAAACACTTTCTAACACTATACACAAAATAAACTCAAAATGGATTAAAGACCTAAATGTAAGGTCAGAAACTTTAAAGTTATTAGAGGAAAACATAGGAAACAAAAGCTCATAGGAAAATATTTATGTCACTTGATGACATAAATCAAAACAAGATCTTCTATGACCCACTTCCAAGAGTAATGGAAATAAAAACAAAAATAAACAAATGGGACATAATTAAACTTAAAAGCTTTTGCACAGTGAATGAAAGTATAAGCAATGTGAAAAGACATTCCTCAGAATGGGAGAAAATAATAGCAAACAAAACAACTGACAAAGAATTAATCTCCAAAATATATAAGCAGCTCATGCAACTCAATACCAGAAAAACTAACAACCCAATCAAAAATTGGGCAAGGGACCTAAAGAGACATTTCTCACAGAAGACATACAGATGGCTAATAAACACATGAAAAGATGCCCAACACCACTCATTATTAGACAAATACAAATCAAAACTACAATGAGGTATCATCTCACACTGGTCAGAACGGCCATCATCAAAAATCCTACATATAAACAATAAATGCTGGAGAGAGTTTGAAAAGAAGGGTGCACTCTTACAGTGTTGGTTGGAATGCAAACTGGTACAGCCACTCTGGAGAACAGTCTGGAGATTCCTTAAAAAACTGGGAATAGAACTGCCATCCAACCCAGCAATCACACTGCTGTGCATACACCCTGAGGAAACCAGAATTGAAAGAGACACATGTACCCTGATGTCCATTGCATCACTGTTTGCAATAGGTAGAATATGGAAGCAATGTAGATGTCCATTGGCAGATGAATGGATAAGGAAGTTGTGGTACATATATACAATGGAATATTACTCAGTTAGAAAAAGGAATGCATTTGAGACCGTTCTAATGAGGTGGATGAACCTGGAGTCTATTGTACAGGATGAAGTAAGTCAGAAAGAGAAAAACAAATACTGTATATTAATGCATATATATGGAACTTAGAAAGAAGGAACCAATGACCCTACATGCAAGGCAAAAATGGAGACACAGATGTAAAGAACAGACTTTTGGAATCAATGGGAGAAAGTGAGGGTGGGATGATTTGGGAGAATAGAATTAAAACATGTGCATTACCATATGTAAAATAGATAGCCAGTGCAAGTTTAATGCATAAAGCAGGACACCCAAAACCAGTGCTTTAGGACAACCCAGAGCGATACTGTGAGGAGGAAGGTGGGAAGGGGATTCAGGATGGGAGGACACAAGTAAATCTGTAGCCGATTCATGTTGATGTATAGCAAAACTATCACAATATTCTAAAGTAATTGTCCTCCAATTAAATGATTATCTAATGAAAAAAAAAAAACCTAATGCCAATTATTATCTTCACTCAAAGATCAATATAGCAGTAGTGTGTATAAATGGGCTTCTTTACATTGCCTGATGAACTGTGTGTGGGTTATAGTTAACATGTTTGCAAAACTTCTTCATAGATACATTATTACCAGAATTAGAGCTCATGGTGTTATAGGTGTTAAAGCAGGCAGATAGCTAGATGTGAGCAGAGAAAGGGGGCATGGGCCAAGTGGCAGGAAACCACACATCTTGTTAATAACAGTGGTCCTTGGGCAGACAAAGAAAAGCAGGAACCTTCAGACTGACAGGAAATCACACATTTTAGGGTGATAAGTGTCCAGAAGGGAAACGAAGAAAAATGGGGAAAGGCAGGAAATCTTCTGCATCTGAATATAATCTGTTGCTTATTTTGCTCTCATTACTATAAAATTAGCCATGCAGAGAAGAAGTTCTCATCATGAATCAATGCCATGACCCTTCTAATTAAGATTAAATAAGGACAAAAATTATTTAAAGGCTGAGCCAAAAAGGAAGCCCACCAGTTTATGCTCTACCAGTCACTAATATACCCTTCATATCATATCATATCATATCATCATGCCATAGAGAGGCTATATTAGTGATGGGTAGAGCATAAACTTGAAGAAGGTAACAAGTATGGTGGCAGAAGAAACTGGACATATAGGCATGGGTCAGATAGAAGGATAAAAACTTGGCACATGTATCTAGGAATGGTTAGTAGTCTTCAAGATATCTTGAGGGTCATTGATTAAAAATATTGATATCCAAACTTCACTCTTGGAGATGACTCACTTGATCTGGAGTGAAATCCATGTACCTTTGCTTTTCCAAGACCTCATGTATCACCCAGGGCTGATCTAGAATAGTCAAGGTCTTTTGAGCGTCTACAAGTTCAGTTGATATCAACACTTGTAACACTCAATAGGTAGTTACACTTTCACAAGGGTTCCGTTTTCTCCACATCCTCCCCAACACTTGTTACTTGCTGTCTTTTTGCTTTCTGTTTGCTCTGACGAAAGCAGCTGTCACGTTTTGAACTATTCCACGAGGAGACCCATGTCAATAAACTGAGAGAAGCCTTTGGCTTAATGCCAGGGAGGAATCTAAACCCTCAGTCCAGCGACTCTGAAGTAACTGATTTCGGCCAACAATCACGTGACTGAATGTGGCAGCAGACCCTTCAACACACCCAAGTCCAGCCTTGAGATGACATCATCCCTTGCCCACAATTTGAACTAGAGCCTTGTGAGAGATCCTGAGGCAGAGGAGCCACCCAAGTTATGTACCGATTCCTGATCCTTAGAAACTGAGAGATACTAAATATTTGTTTTGAGTCACTAGGTTTTGAGACATATTTTTTTTTACTCAGTAGAGATAAATAGTACACAGTTCCACCATATATGAACTTTACATTTTAATAAAATAAGGAAGAAGTCAACTTAAGTGGTTGACAGTGCCACAGAAATAGACATCGTGTTATCTGTGAATTCCACAGACTCCTAAACCATCTCCAAGTTTCTTTTGAACAGTTGTCAGTGTTTGAATAATTTATTACCTGGGCATGATCTTGTATTGTTTAAAAAAAAAAAGGAATGCTTATTTTTTACTTTTCTCAAAGGCAGTGCAATTTTAATTCATTGATGTGAAATTGAAAACTAAGGACTTTTTCACATTTTTTCACATTTCAAACTGAACATTATTTTGATACATCAATATCATATTTGATAATTTCATGGTTCTTGTACACATAAGAGATTACATATACACTATTTTCTTAATAAATTTTCTATATCACCACCCCATAAAAGAAAAAACTCTCTTACTTTATCTTAACCTGATATTATGCACAGCTGTTAAAGACCATTCTACGGTCTTTGATCCTTAGCAAATATGCTGTTACTAAGATGATGACTGTATGTTTATATTTTGATGGGAAATACATTTACTTTTATCATTTTATTATCATAAGTAACATGGAGCACAGAATATGCTTATCCCAATAAAACCCAACACATGACAGTTTTTTAAATGCCCACAATAAAGAGAAATGTAGAAAAATCCTCAGCTACTGCTTTAGGTATCATTTTATTTTTTTCCCATTTATTTTTATTAGCTGGAAGCGAATTACTTTACAATATTGTAGTGTTTTTTGCCATACATTGACATGAATCAGACATGGATTTACAAGTATTCCCCATCCCTATCCCCCCTCCCGCCTCCCTCCCCACCCCATCCCTCTGGGTCTTCTCAATGCACCAGCCCGGAGCACTTGTCTCATGCATCCAATCTGGGCTGGTGATCTGTTTCACCCTTGATAATATACATGTTTTGATGCTGTTCTCTCAAAACATCCCACCCTTGACTTCTCCCACAGAGTCCCAAAGTCTGTCCTGTACATCTGTGTCTCTTTTTCTGTTTTGCATATAGGGTTATCGTTACCATCTTTCTAAATTCCATATATATATGTTAGTATACTGTATTGATCTTTATCTTTCTGGCTTACTTCACTATGTATAATGGGCTTCAGTTTCATCTATCTCATTAGAACTGATTCAAATGAATGTTTTTTAATGGCTGACTAATATTCCGTGGTGTATATGTACCACAGCTTCCTTATCCATTCATCTGCTGATGGGCTAGCTATCATTTTAGATTAGCCTTTTTAAAAGAGCTATTAAGTAGTAAACTGAATGGAATTATATTTCATCTTTTTTGTACTACCTCCTAACTTATGGTGGAGTTAATGACAGAAGGCAAATGACCATAAAAGTGGAAACCAAGAGGAACATTACTGAGGGTTGATAAATATTAATCTGAATATCTCGAATTAATTGAACTGGGGTCTTCTGCATCGCAGGTGGATTCTTTACCAACTGAGTTACCAGGAACGCCCAATCTGAATAGCTCTATCCTGAATAATTAGGAATTTACTGAGTTTGGATTGAGCTACTTTTCCCACTTAGAGTACAATTATCAGTGATTATTTATATCAGAGTTTGCACTCCAATGTTTTTAAAATCATTTTCAATCTGCCCAGCCAGTGTCCTTTCCCTGGACTAACCATGAATGCTGTCAAAGTCAATTTGAGAACATTTCTTAAAAACCTGGCTATCTCCTATTCTGTTATGCATAATTTGCATTTGGCAACTATCACCTGCATATTATTAATATATTCTGCCCAAAAAAGAAAAAAAAAAAAAAAAAAAGAATAACTATGTCTTATTGTGGGCTTCCCTGGCAGCTTAGCTGGTAAAGAATCTGCCTGCAAAGTGGGAGACCTGGGTTTGATCCCAGGTTTGGGAAGATCCCCTGGAGAAGGGAAAAGCTACCCACTTCAGTATTCTGGCTTGGAGAATTCCATGGACTGTATAGTCCGTGGGGTCACAAAGAGTCAGACACGACTGACTTTCACTTCACTTCACTTCATGTCTTACTGTATCTTTTTTTCAGTATATTTTGAATCTCATTTGTTCCATGAAACAATATAATATGAGGATCAGAAACTATGGGGTCTAGGAGGAGAGTTTTTATATAGATTAATCATCTTGAGCCAAAGTCCATAGCTGCAACATGGTAAGACTTTTTCAATAAGGGCTGGATTACTAATAAACCATCCAAATGGCTGGCACCTATAACTTTCTTGTTCAATTTCAAGCACATAAAAAAAAAAGCTTAAGATGATACTACTTGTAGAATGACCTTTAGTAAACAAATAATTAAGGTCTTTGATATTGGCATTGTATTGCAGAATTTTCTTAACATTTCTCTGAGTTTTTCTCAGTATTATATAATTCACCTTACCTTTGGGAATTCATGAAGTCAATTTTATATTCTTATAGCAGGCAAAATTTGAAAAGCCCTGTGTGATCTACTATGAGCCACATAAATTCCATATGTGGAATTCCATAAATGCAATATGTGTTTCTACAGAGAAACACATGAAAGAAGGTAATGTAGATGTTGGGGAATTATTCATCTAATAAATTGCTTCTGGGATCCTTTAAATCCACTCTTTTCCCTCCCCTCCTCCCACTTTAGTGAAACCCTAAAGAGAAGCATACCAACCATATTACCCAGTTTCACCATTGAATACAAAAAGAAACATTCACATAGATGTAGTAATCATGCTCTTAATTCCTTGTACCAGAAATTGGATTTTCCATTTTACATTGTGTGTTACTCAACCGTTTTTTTTTTTTTTTTCCCATTGCTGTTGTTATGTCACTAAGTAATGTCCAACTCTTTCCAACCCTATGGACTGAAGCATGCCAGGCTTCCCTGTCCTTCACTGTCTCCCAGTGTTTGCTCAAACTCATGTCCATTGAGTCAGTGATGCCATCCAACCATCTCATCCTCTGTCTCCCTAAAGACATGTTTATATATTTTTTTTATAATTACCACCCCTCATGAAATTTTAATACCATAGATGTATATCTGTTTATGTGCTCTGGCCCTTTAGAGGGCCACAGACTTTTGTGATATCAAATATATTTTGGCCCCAAAGAGCTCTATTTGCCCTCTTTAGGAATATATCACCCCTGTTGAGAATGTATGGTAAAGTCTTTCACATATGGATCAGTGTGATAGATCCTTGTACATTATCACTACAGACTTCCTGATACAGGCTTAAGGTTTCTGTAGCAAATCATGGTTTCCATGCTGTTCTTATTAAATATCACTAGCCCTCCATTACCAACTCAAAGCATCACCCAAGTCACCCAAGCAAATATAATTGACTCTAATTGACTCATCATGAGTATGTATTCAATCATTTTGGTTAATTAAAATCACTAATGTAAGAGGCAAGTGAATATTTTAAAGTAAGTGTATTTGTTGGAAAATTATATAAACAGCTGGAGGTTTTTAAAAATCTCAATTTACGTTATCATAGCACCATGATCATCATAAGGGCTCATTATAAATGAAATTGAAGTATTATTGTCTTTGTGCCCCACCTCTTCAACAAATCTCTTTTAAAAGACAGCCAAGCAAAAGAGCCCAGTATGATAACCAACTAGAATATTTCATGTCTGTTTTCCAGTACAGGGAGTAGAGTATTTTTTCTTTCTTTTTGTTGAGACAGAGTTTCTTAAATGGTTATAAAATAACATTCAGGTTCAATATCCACTATGTTATTTGATATATAATATTTGGCCAGAAGGAAATACTTGAAACCTAGTAGAATTCAGGCTTGTAATGGTTTTCTGGAGTGCAATCCCTGAGTAAATATAATAGTTGGATAGTAATATACACGTTAAAAGAAAGAAAGCCAGAAATAACAGCCTAATTATAGAATTTTAATTAAATATTATTTAAATGTATCTGGATCATTTTTTTCACATTGCTTAGATGTATATATGAAGGAGAAATTATATGCAAGATACTACATTTCTATTTCAGCTAGTAACTCTTAAAATATAGTAATATTCAAAACTGTATAAAAATGTAACTTCAACAATACATGAAACTTGAAATTCCAGATGTTCAAGCTGGATTTAGAAAAGGCAGAGGAACCAGAGATCAAATTGCCAACATGTGCTGGATCACCAAAAAGCAAAAGAGTTCCAGAAAAACATCTATTTCTGCTTTATTGACTACGCCAAAGCCTTTGCCTATGTGGATCACTACAAGCTGTGGAAAATTCTTCAAGAGATGGAAATACCAGAGCACTTGACCTGCCTCTTGGGAAATCTATATGAAGGTCAGAAAGCAACAGTTAGAACTGGACATGGAAAAAGAGACTGGTTCCAAATAGGAAAAGGGGTACGTCAAGGCTGTATATTGTCACCCTGCTTATTTAACTTATATGCAGAGTACAACGTGAGAAACGCTGGGCTGGGTGAAACACAAGCTGGAATCAAGATTGCCGGGATAAATATCAATAACCTCAGATATGCAGATGACACCACCCTTATGACAGAGATTGAAGAAGAACCAAAGAATGTGAAAGAGGAGAGTGAAAAAGTTGGCTTAAAGCTCAACATTCAGAAAACTAAGATCATGGCATCCGGTCCCATCACTTCACGGCAAATAGATGGGGAAACAGTGGAAACAGTGGCTGACTTTTTTTGGTCTCCAAAATCACTGCATATGGTGACGGGAGCCATGCCATTAAAAGACGCTTACTCCTTGGAAGAAAAGTTATGACCAACCTAGATAGCATATTAAAAAGCAGAGATATTACTTTGTCAACAAAGGTCCATCTAGTCAAGGCTATGGTTTTTCCAGTAGTTATGTATGGACGTGAGAGTTGAACTATAAAGAAAGCTGAGTGCCGAGGAACTGATGCTTTTGAACTGTGGCGTTGGAGAACACTCTGGAGAATCCCTTGGACTGCAAGGAGATCCAACCAGTCCATCCTAAAGGAAATCAGTCCTGAATATTCATTGGAAGGACTGATGTTGAAGCTGAAACTCCAATACTTTGGCCACCTGATGCGAAGAACTGACTCATTTGAACAGATCCTGATGCTCGGAATGATTGAATGTGGGAGGAGAAGGGGACGGCAGAGGATGAGATGGTTGGATGGCATCACTACTCAATGGGCATGAGTTTGAGTAAACTCCAGGAGTTGGTGATGGACAGGGAAGCCTGGCATGCTGCAATCCATGGGCTCACAAGAAGTCTGACATGACTGAGCAACTGAACTGACCTGAACTGATAAACCTCATACTACTACCACAATTTTTATTTAAAGAGTATATTTGAATATAGTTAAATAATACAAATATTCTCAAAAAAGTCACCCATGTTGTTAATATTTTCAATGTTCTTTATATGGCCTATATTTTTCCATGATAATATTGAACTTCCCTTGTGATTCAGACAGTAAAGTGTCTGCCCACAATGCGGGAGACTCAGATTCAATCCCTGGGTCGGGGAGATATCCTGTGGAAGGAAATGGCAACCCACTCCGGTATTCTTGCCTGGAAAATACCATAGACGGAGGAGCCTGTTAGGCTACAGAGTTGCAAAGAGTTGGACGTGACTAAGCGACTTCACTTTCACTTTCATGGTATTATTTTCTTTTTCCACAAAGGTCTTCTTTTTACTTTATCTATAGAGCTGATCTGCTGGTGGTAATTTCATTCACTTTTATCATGTCTGAAAAAGTCATTATTTTACCTTCATTTTGGAAAGGTATTTTTTTTTTTTTTTGCACATAGCACTCCATATTGACAATATTTTTGTTTCAGTACTTTAATGATCTTGCTCCAATGTCTTCCTGTTTCTATTTCTTCAAACAATAAATTATTCATTATCATTCTACTTATTCCTCTGTATATAGCAATTTGCTTGTCAGTCAGAGGTTTGAAGATTTTCTTATACCACTAGGTTTGAGCAATATAATTTTTGCTTGCTTTCATTTAGTTTTCTTCATTTTTTGTGTTTATGGTTAATTGAACTTAAATTTGAGGATTAATAGTTGTTATTGGCCAAATTTAGTCCTCCAGAATCATATGCTGAAGCCGTGATCACCAGTATTTGAAAGTAAGGCCTCAAAAGGAGTGTTTAAGTTAAAATGAGGCTACTAGAGTGGGCCTTCTCTCCTGGCTATTCTTTGGAACTCTGCATTCAAATGGGGATATCTTTCCTTTTCTCCTTTGCTTTTCACTTCTCTTCATTTCACAGCTATTTTTAAGGCCTCCTCAGACAACCATGTTGCCTTTTTGCATTTCTTTTCCATGGGGATGGTCTTGATCCCTGTCTCCTGTACAATGTCGCGAACCTCCGTCCATAGTTCATCAGGCTCTCTGTCTATCAGATCTAGTCCCTTAAATCTATTTCTCACTTCCACTGTATAGTCATAAGGGATTTGATTTAGGTCATATCTGATTGGTCTAGTGGTTTTCCCTACTTTCTTCAGTTTAAGTCTGAATTTGGCAATAAGGAGTTCATGATCTGAGCCTCAACCAGCTTCCGGTCTTATTTTTGCTGACTATATAGAAATTCTCCATCTTTGGCTGCAAAGAATATAATCAATCTGATTTCAGTGTTGACCATCTGGTGATGTCCATGTGCAGACCACCTGACCTGCCTCTTGAGAAACCTGTATGCAGGTCAGGAAACAACAGTTAGAACTGGACATGGGACAACAGACTGGTTCCAAATAGAAAAAGGAGTACATTAAGGCTGTATATTGTCACCCTGCTTATTTAACTTATATGCAGAGTACATCATGAGAAATGCTGGACTGGAAGAAGCACAAGCTAGAATCAAGATTGCCGGGAGAAATATCAATAACTTCAGATATGCAGATGACACCACCCATATGGCATAAAGTGAAGAGGAAATAAAAAGCCTCTTGATGAAAGTGAAAGAGGAGAGTGAAAAAGTTGGCTTAAAGCTTAACATTCAGAAAACTAAGATCATAGCATCTGGTCCCATCACCTCTTGGTAAATACATGGGGAGACAGTGAAAACAGTGTCAGACTTTATTTTTTTGGGCTCCAAAATCACTGCAGATGGTGACTGCAGCCATGAAATTAAAAGACACTTACTCCTTGGAAGAAAAGTGATGACCAACCTAGATAGCATATTAAAAAGCAGAGACATTACTTTGCCAACAAAGGTCTGTCTGGTCAAGGCTATGGTTTTTCCATTGGTCATGTATGGATGTGAGAGTTGGACTGTGAAGAAAGCTGAGAGCTGAAAAAATGATGTTTTTGAACTGTGGTGTTGGAGAAGACTCTTGAGAGGCCCTTGGATTGCAGGGAAATCCAACCAGTCCATCCTGAAGGAGAAAAGTTCTGGGTGTTCATTGGAAGGATTGATGCTGAAGCTGAAACTCCAATACTTTGGCCACCTCATGCGAAGTGTTGACTCATTTGAAAAGACCCTGATGCTCGGAGGGATTGGGGGCAGGAGGAGAAGGGGACAAGAGAGGTTGAAATGGCTGGATGGCATCACCCACTCGATGGGCATCAGTTTGAGTAAACTCCGAGAGTTTGTGATGGACAGGGAGGCCTAGTGTGCTGTGATTTTTGGGGTTGCAAAGAGTCAGACACAACTGAACGACTGGACTGAACTGAACTGGGAGTGGGCCTTAATCCAGTCTGACTGGTATCCTTATTGTTTCTGCTGTTTAGTTGTTAAGTCATATCTGTGTCTTTTGTGATCCCATGGACTGAAGCCAACCAGGGTCCTCTGTCCATGGAATTTTCCAGGCAAGAATACTGGAGTGAGTTGCCATTCCCTCCTCCAGAGGATCTTCCTCACCCAAGGATCAAACCTGGGTCTCTTATATGTGTCTCCCGCATTGCAGGTGGATTCTTTTACCATTGGGCCCCCAGGGAAGCCCTGGTATCCTTATAAGAAGAGGATATTTGGAGATACAAAGAAACACCAGGCTTTTGTGCCCATAGGAGATAAACCATGTTAGGACATAGTGAGAAGGTGTCCATCTCCTGCCCAAGGAGAAAGGCCTCAGGAGAAATTAATGAATATCTAACATCCATAATTGTGAGAAAATAAATTTCTGTTCTTCAAATCACCTAGCTTGTAGTATTTTGCTATGGTATATTGTGATGGTTAATTTTATGTGTCCTCTTGACTGGCCATGGAGTGTCCAGATAAAACATTATTTCTGGGTATATCCATGAGGGTATTTCTAGATGAGATTGGCTTCTGAATCAGTGGACCAAGCAAAGTAGATTGCACCCCGCTATGTGGCTGTGCATCATTCAATCCATTGAGGACCTGAAAAGAACAAAAGATAGATATAAGAGACCCCTTTGGTACTGTCTCACTGTGTCAACTGGGACAGTTTATGTGATCTTCTACTTCCTTGAACTGGGATTTACACCAACAGTTCTCTTAATTCAAAGGCCCTCAAACTCAGATTGAATTGTACCACCAGATTTTCTGGATCTCCAGCTTCCAGACAGCAGATTGTGGAACTTCTCAGTCTCCATAATTGTGTATGCCCACTCCTTTCCTGTTACTTAATATTGGATGATGTATAAATGCTGATTTATATTTAATTTTCTTCTTGACTAAAGATAGAATGCTTGAGTAGATGCCCATCGACAGATGCATGGATAAAGAAGTTGTGGTAAACATACACAATGGAATATAACTCAGCCATAAAAAGAAATGCATTTATGTCAGTTCTAATGAGGTGGATGAACCTAGAACCAGAGTGAAGTGAGTCAGAAAGAGAAAGATAAATACCATACTCTAACACATATACACGGAATCTAGAAAAATGGTACTAAATAATTTATTTACAGGGCAACAATGGAGAAACAGAAATAGAGAATAAACTTACGGACATGGGGAGAGGGAAGGAGAGGGTGAAATGTATGGAAAGAGTAACATGGAAACTTACATTACCATATGTAAAATAGATAGCCAACAGGAATTTGCTATATGGCTCAGAAAACTCAAACAGGAGCTCTGTATCAACCTAGAGGGGTGGGATGGGGAGGGAGATGGGAGGGAGTTTCAAAAGGGAGGGGATATATGTATACCTATGGTTGATTCATGTTGAGGTTTGACAGAAAACAGCAAAATTCTGTAAATCAATTATCCTTCAATAAAAATAACAACAAAAAAAAGAAAATCAGTTTTGAGGGAAAGTTAAAATAACAATAAGATTATTTAAAATATTAAATTTAATCTAACATAATATTGGCTCAAATTTTTTTCATCATAATTAAGCATGTTTTCTTATATATATAATCATCTGTATAAATTATTCATGCATATTCACCTAAATAAAATACATTGGAATGAAAATATTTTAAATAATTTAAAACACTTCTCATTTTTTTACTTTAGTAAATTTTATAAATTAAATATAGTTAAGAGGTACAGTAGAATTTTTAAATACAATTGAGATGTAAATCACAATACTAAGAAAGACATTTAAATTATTTTCTCTTTCAGTTTTTATTACCTATGAATCTTCACTATGTCTTCAGTGTTGTGATTATGACTGAATTAGATGTGACTGAGGAACTTTGCTTATCTTAGTTGTTGCACTGGGTTGTGATGACCCATTGAGCAAAAGAATGAGTATTTTTCATTTTCACCATTTGTTGACCTATGGAAAAACTGATCAAGCTTTGTGAAAATCCAATCATATCAAACCAATTTAATTTTTGTCACAAGAGACATCTACATTGACAAATGAGAATGAATGATTCCATCTGCTTAAATTTAATCAGTACAGTATTTTTATTGAAAACCTAGGAAAAACATGTCTGTAATGTATTTTTGTTTAGGAAATAGCTTATCCCTAAATCAGTTCTACAGGATAGAGCAGTGGGATAGCATCATTCTTGGGAATATATTCTAGGCTTTTGAGTATATCAAGTGGCATCACTTAAGTCCCCTTTAGTTTATCTAGAAACTTATGCCATGGAGATACAGGAAATAGACTTTTAACTGCTATCTTATATATCTTTATTTTCTTCTCTAAGTATGTCTGTTGGTTGGTACTATCTGCTGCCACTACCTAGGCAGAAAGCGTACAAGTAACTTTAGCCCCACCTTGTACTAGAGCACAGGATCTAGTGTTCCAATTATAAGTATTGGGTCCCTCTGTGCTTTCCAAACTTTGTTTGCCGTCTTGATCCTCTGAATGTTTTTGCTGCCAACTGGTACCTAGGATGCAGAATTAATGAGGAGCGATACTTATTTTTGTAACCCCTAAACATCAACACTTTTAATCCACGCTTACTTTGGGCCCTGTAAGCTCTATTCTATTAGCTAAAATTCTAGTTCCTTCCTTGTCTTGGATTTTTTTCCCCCTCCAGCTTGATAATGGGCCCAATTGAACCACCAACTCCTACCAACTCTCTTGAAACTAGATCTTGTTCACAGGGGAGGGGTCTTTGTCTAAATTACAAATATCTCCCAAAGCCTAGACAGAATTTCCATTTTGGTATGATATCTGGCCCCTAATGAGCAGAAGCGGCTTTAAAAGGAATGAAGAAAGAAGTATGGTCTCTGAAAATAAAAAGACAAATTTGTTTGTTTAACTTATTCAGATAACAAAAACTCTACAATCTACTGTTAATGATACTTATTAAAATACTACTTACCTAAAACCAATATATCCTTTAGGAACTGCTGTAACGTATAGTATATGTTAATCAGCTTTATGATACACTTTAGCTATTTTAAATAAAATAATTTGCATTTAATTTTTGAAGATTTTAACACTTTTGAGTACTTACTATGTGCCAGGCATATTGCCAACTATTTAAAATGACCCATTTAGTCTTCACGAAATTATTTGTGATAAATGCAGTTATGCTGATGAGACTCAGCACAGAAAAGGGTCACAGTTATAAATAGGAGAACCAAGGTAGCCTATCTCTAGAGTACAGGCTTTTAACCATTTAGCTATTCCATCCTCTACCAATTGCATCTACTAAGAAATAAAAATCAATATGACATCCATTTAGAGAACAGTCATTAAAATTTTTTATTTTATTGAAATATAGTTAATTTACAATGTTTTCATTGTTGTTGTTGTTGTTGTTGTTCAGTTGCTAAGTCATGTCCAACTCTTTGGGGCCCGATGGATTGCAGCATGCCAGGCTTCTCTGTCCTCTACTATCTCCCAGAGTTTGCTCAAATTCATGTCCATGAATGTTCTGTTGATATCTACTGAATAGCTATGTTATTCACTTATACCTATATATAAGTATACACATCCCTTTTCTTATTCTTTTCCATTATGGCTTATCACAGGATACTGAATACACTTACCTGTGATACACAGTAGGTTCTTAGTGTTTATCCATTCTATATATAACAGTTTGCATCTGTTAATCCAAAACTCCCAATCCATCTCTCCTGCACCCTACCTATCATTAGGAACCAGAAGTCTGTTCTCTATATCTGTGAGTCTGTTTCTGTTTCATAAATAAGTTCATTTATGTCATATTTTAGACTTCATATGTAAATGATATCATAGGGTAATGACTTTTTTCTTCCTGACTTACTTCAGTTAGTATAACAACCTCTAGGTCCATCCATGTTGCTGGAATGACACTGTTGTTCATTTGCTCAGTTGTGTCCAACTATTTGCAACCCCATCGACTGCAGAATGCCAGGCTTCCCCGTCCTTCACCATCTCCTGTGACTTGCTCAAACTCATGTCCATTGAGTCTGTGATGCCATCCAACCAACTCATCCTCTGTCATCCCCTTCTCCTGCTTTCAATGTTTCCTAGCACCAGGGTCTTTTCCAGAGAGTCATCACTTCTCATCAAGTAGCCAAAGTATTGGAGCTTCAGCTTCAGCATCATCCTTCCAGTGAATATTCAGGATTAATTTCCTTTAGGATTAACTGGTTTGATCTTGCAGTCCAAAGGACTCTCAAGAGTCTTATTCAACATCACGGTTCAAAAACATCAGTTCTTTGGCACTCAGCTTTCTTTATGCTCCAACTCTCACATTCAGACATGTCTACTGGTAAAACTACATCTTTGACTATATGGACCTTTGTTGGCAATGTAATGTCTCTGCTTTTTAATACACTGTCTAGGTTTGTCATAGCTTTTCTTTGAAGGAGCAAGTGTCTTTCAATTTAATGGCTGCAGTCACCATCTCCAGTGATTTTGGAGCCCAAGAAAATAAAATATCTCACTGTTCCCATTGTTTCCCTATCTATTTGCCATGAAGTGATGGGACTGGATGCCATGACCTTAGTTATTTTGATTATTGAGTTTTAAGTAAGCTTTTTCACTCTCCTCTTTCACTTTCATCAAGAGGCTATTTAGTTCCTCTGTGCTTTCTGTCATAAGGGTGGTGTCATCTGTGTATATGAGGTTATTGATACTTCTCCCGGCAATCTTGATTCCAGCTTGAGCTTCATCCAATGGCATTATTTCATTCTTTTTTTATGACTGAGTAATATCTCATTGTATATGTGTACCACATCTTCCTTATCCATTCATCTGTTGATGGGCATTCATCTGTTGATGAGCATTTAATCTCTGTCATTTTCCTGGCTATAGTAAATAGTGCTGCTATGCTATGAACATTAGGGTGATTGTACCTTTTAAATTTGAGTTTTTGTTTGATATATATATATATACTGCAAATATATATATATATATTGCTGGGTTGTATGGTCGCTCCATTTTTAGTTTTTTAAGGAAACTCCATACTGTTCTCCATAGTGGCTACAACAATTTACATTCCTACCAACAGTGTAAGAGGGTTCCTTTTCCTCCACACCCTCTCAGCATTTGTTATTTGTAGACTTTTAATTGTGGCCACAAAGAATACTCTGTTTAAGCTGACATCCTAAGAGTCTATTTTACTATAGTAACAACAATAATAAAGTTACCAAAATATTGTTTATCTTTCATGAAGCACTTACCAAGTGTCAGATACTGTCAGGCACCATTATATATATATATGGGTCATAAGGTCATAAGTGTATATATATATATATATATATATATATATACACACACTGCATTTAATTAATGCAAAAGTTCTACAATATATGTATTTTTAATTTTATTCTACAGATAAAAATATGAAGTTACACGATGAGCTCAAGATAATACCATTAAATTTAGGTAGAGTTGGACTTCAAATCTAGATCTGTGCATTGCAAATGTAGTCTAATTTTGTATTCTTTTCATTTTGAATGATTGAGTATTAGCAATATGACAAAAATTTTATTCAGAATAGTATCAGTCAGTCAGTTCAGTCCCTCAGTCGTGTCTGACTCTTTGTGACCGCATGGACTACAGGATGCCAGGCTTCCCTGTCCATCACCAACTCGTGGAGCCTACTCAAACTCATGTCCATCATTTTGGTGATGCCATCCAACCATCACATTCTCTCATCCCCTTCTCCTACTTCCTTCAATCTTTCCCAGCATCAGGGTCTTTTCCAATGAGTCAGTTCATCACATCAGGTGGCCAAAGTATTGGAGCTTCAGCATCAGTCCTAATGAATATTCAGGACTGATTTCCTTTTGGATGGACTGGTTGGATCTCCTTGCAGTCCAAGGGACTCTCAAGAGTCTTCTCCAACACCACAGTTCAAAAGCATCAATTCTTCAGCACTCAGCTTTCTTTATAGTCTAAATCTCACATCCATACATGACTACTGCGAAAACCATAGTTTTGACTAGACAGACCTTTGTTGGTAATGTCTCTGCTTTTTAATATGCTGTCTAGGTTGGTCATAGCTTTTCTTCCAGGAAGCAAGTGTCTTTTAATTTCATGGCTGCAGTCACCATCTGCAGTGATTTTGGAGCCCCCCAAAATAAAGTCTCTCACTGTTTCTATTGTGTCCCCATCTATTTGCCATGAAGTGATGGGACCAGGTGCATGATCTTAGTTTTCTGAATGTTGAGTTTTAAGCCAAATTTTTCGCTCTCCTCTTTCACTTTCATTAAGAGATTCTTTAGTTCTTAGCTTTCTGCCATAAGTGTGGTTTCATCGGCATATCTGAGGTTATTGATATTTCTCCCAGCAATCTTGATTCCAGTTTGTGCTTCATCCAGCCTGGCATTTTGCATGATATATTCTGCATATAAGTTAAATAAGCAGGGTGACAATATACAGCCTTTATGTACTCCTTTTCCTATTTGGAACCAGTCTGTTGTTCCATGCCCAGTTTGAACTGTTGCTTCTTGACCTGCATACAGGTTTCTCAAGAGGCAGGTCAGGTGGACTGGTGTTCCCATGTCTTTGAGAATTTTCCACAAGTTTTGTGATCCACACAAAGAATTTGCTGTTTTCAGTAAAGCAGAAGTAGATGTTTTTCTGGAACTCTCTTGCTTTTTCGATGAATAGTATATTATAATGTAAAGCTGATTAATATACTTTTATACTATAAATGCTTCTCAATAAAATTGTATGCTTTTTGTCTTTCTTAAAATACAGATATGTATCATTAATACTGAAATATAGTGTAATAACATAAGGGATGCAAGTGTGATAGTTGGGCTTAGGGTGTTTTAAAAATTCATGCCAGGAATCGAACTAAGATGGCAGAGGAATAGGACAGGGACACCACTTTCTCCCCTACAAATTCATCAAAAGATCATTTGAATGTTGAGCAAACTCCACAAAACAACTTCTGATCGCTAGCAGAGGACATCAGACACCCAGAAAAGCAGCCCATTGTCTTCAAAAGGAGGTAGGACAAAATATAAAAGATAAAAAGAGTGACAAAAGAGCTAGGGATTCAGACTCATCCCAGGAAGGGAGTCTTAATAGAGAAAGTTTCCAAACACCAGGAAAGCCTCTCACTGGCGGGTCTGGGGGAAGTTTTCGAATCTCGGAGGGCAACCTAACTGGGAGGAAAAATAAATAAAACCCATAGATTACATGCCTAAAAGCAACTCCCAGCAGAAAAGTACCCCAGACGCTGGCATCCGTCACCAGCAAGTGGGGGCAGAACGGAGAGGAGTGGGTAGCATTTCTTAGGGTAAAGACCAGGCCTGAATGCCCTGAGGGCTATCAGAAGGAGCTAACATAAGACAGCAACTTAAACTGTGGGATAGCAAGAGAGAGAGAATTAACTTGAGAAAAGCCCTAAACTTAGGCACTACCCGCCGGTTCCCAGAACAAAGGACTGAGCAAATACCAGAAGAGCTACCCGGTGGCGGACTGGCCCATTCCCTGCTGGAGGCAGGAGGCAGGGAGAAGGGGAAAGGGGCAAACTCGGCCCCAGAGACGGCACCCCCTACCAAACTGCAAACAGGCTTCCAGCTTCTAACCAAAGATTTCCTGAGATTCTGGATGGTCGACATCCACCAGGAGGGTCGCAGCTAGAGTCCAGCTCCCCAGAACTGACACAAGGTGCACCTGACCGGTGTGCACGGAAACTGAGGCTGGGACCGTGGAGGGGATAAGACGCCCTGCACCCAGGGAGAGTGCGCTCGTCAAGCTCCTGGCTGCCTGAGCTGCTCCAACCGGGGAAGGCACAAAACGCAAGCCCAACCGAGTCTGTGCTTTTGTGGAATACCCGAAAACCTGAATCTGAATGGCTTAGGCCTGGGAAGTCCACGCAACACAGGGCCCGCTCCCTGGAGAGCAGCCTGGAGACTGAGCAGTTTAGACGGGGAAAGCACACACACCCGCCCCGAGTGGGGGCAAACCCAGTGTGGCTGGAAAACCGCGAGTGCTCCCCACACAGACCAGTGACATTTGTCTGCAGCGCCCCTCCCTCCCCACAGCACGACTGAATAAGCGAACCTAAACAAGAGACCACCTCCACCTCCTTGTGTCAGGGCAGAAATTAGACACTGAAAAGACCTGCAAACAGAAGCCAAAGAAACAAAGGGAACCACTTCAGAAGTGACAGGTGCAACAGATTAAAATTCCTGTAGTTAACACCGACTACACTGGAAGGGGCCTATAGATAGCGAGAAGTGTAAGTTCAAATAAGGAGCTATCTGAAACTGAACTGAACCCACACTGCCCACAACAGCTCCAGAGAAATTACTAGATATATTTTTACTACTATTTTTAAAAATTAAATTATTTTTCTCTTTCTTTTTTTACTTTTTCTTTTTTTAAATTCCTCTATTACTCTTCTATTACTTCTTAATTTTCAGTTTTATAACCCACTATAACCTGGTCAAAAAAAAAAAAAAAAAAAGAAAGGACCCTATTTTTAAAGTGAACTCCATATATATTTCTTAAATTTTTTTGTGTGTTTTTGTGTTTTTTTACTATTGTATTTTAAAGAGTCTAACCTCTACTCTAGATTTTTAATCTTTGTTTTTCAGTATTTGATATCAATTTTGGACATTTAAGAATCCAAACTTCAGTACCCATTTTTACTCAGGAGTGGGATTACTGGTTTGATCACTCTCTCCCCCTTTTGATTCTCCTTTTTCTCCCCCAGATCGCCTCTATTTCCTCCCTCCCCCTTCTCTTCTCAATCCAATTCTGTGAATTGCTGTGGGTGTTCTGGGCTGTGGAGAACACTTAGGGAACAGAGTAGTGCCTAGATCTGTCTCTCTTCTCTTGAATCCCCCCTTTTCTCCTCCTGCTAACATTTATCTCCTTCTTCCCTCTCCTCTTCTTCATATAACTCTGTGAACCTCTCTGGGTGTCCCTCACTGTGAGGAACTCTTTCACCATTAACCTAGAAATTTTATTATCAGTGCTGTATGGAGGGAGAAGTCTTGAGGCTACTAAAAGAATAAGACTGAAACCCAAAGGCAAGAGGCTTAAGCCCAAAACCTGAGAACACCAGAGAACTGAATCCAGGGAACATTAATTAATAAGAGATCATCCAAAAGCCTCCATACCTACACTGAAACCAACCACCACCCAAGAGCCAATAAATTCCAGAGAAAGACATACCATGCAAATTCTCTAGCAACACAGGAATACAGCCCTGAGTGTCAATATACAGGCTGCCCAAAGTCACACCAAATCCATAGACCCATCTCAAAACTCACTACTGGACACTCCAGTGCGCTCCAGAGAGAAGAAATCCAGCTCCACCCACCAGAACACCGACACAAGCTTCTCTAACCAGGAAACCTTGACAAGCCAAACACCCATCCCCACCCACTGGCAGAAACCTCCACAATAAAAAGGAACCACAGACTACCAGAATACAGAAAGGCCACCCCAAACCCAGCAATCTAAATAAGATGAAAAGGCAGAGAAATACCCAGCAGGTAAAGGAACGTGAAAAATGTCCACCAAACCAAACAAAAGAGGAGGAGATAGGGAATCTACCTGAAAAAGAATTTAGAATAATGATAATAAAAATGATCCAAAATCTTGCAAACAAAATGGAGTTACAGATAAATAACCTGGAGACAAGGATTGAGAAGATGCAAGAAATGTTTAACAAGGACCTAGAGGAAATAAAACAGAGTCAATTAAAAATGAATAATGCAATAAATGAGATCAAAAACACTCTTGAGGGAACCAAATGTAGAATCATGGAGACAGAAGATAGGATAAGAGAGGTAGAAGATAAAATGGTGGAAATAAATGAAGCAAAGAAGAAAAAGAAAAAGAATCAAAAGAAATGAGGACAACCTCAGGGACCTCTGGGACAATGTGAAATGCCTCAACCTTCGAATCATAGGAGTCCCAGAAGAAGAAGACAAAATGAAAGGCCATGAGAAGATACTTGAGGAGATAATAGCTGAAAACGTCCCCAAAATGGGGAAGGAAATAGCCACCCAAGTCCAAGAAACCAGAGAGTCCCACACAGGATAAACCCAAGGAAAAACACCCCAAGACACATATTAGTCAAATTAACAAAGATCAAACACAAAGAACAAATATTAAAAGCAGCAAGGGAGAAACAACAAATAACACACAAGGGGATCCCCATAAGGATAACAGCTGATCTTTCAATAGAAACTCTTCAGGACAGAAGGGAATGGCAAGACATACTTAAAGTTATAAAAGAGAATAACCTATAACCCAGATTACTGTACCCAGCAAGGATTTCATTCAAATATGAAGGAGAATTTAAAAGCGTTACAGACAAGCAAAAGCTGAGAGAATTCAGCACCACCAAACCAGCTCTTCAACAAATGCTAAAGGATCTTCTCTAGACAGGAAACACAGAAAGGTTGTATGAACGTGAACCCAAAACAACAAAGCAAATGGCAACGGGACCATTCTTATCAATAATTACCTTAAATGTAAATGGGTTGAATGCCCCAACCAAAAGACAAAGACTGGCTGAATGGATACAAAAGCAAGACCCCTATATATGCTGTCTACAAGAGACCCACCTCAAAGCAGGGGACACATACAGACTGAAAGTGAAGAGCTGGAAAAAAATATTCCACGCAAATGGAGACAAAAGGAAAGCAGCAGTCGCAACACTTATATCAGATAAACAGACTTCAAAATAAAGGCTGTGAAAAGAGACAAAGAAGGACATTACATAATGATCAAAGGATCAATCCAAGGAGAAGATATAACAATTATAAATATATATGCACCCAACATAGGAGTACCGCAATATGTAAGGCAAATGCTAACAAGAATGAAGGGGGAATTTAACAATAACACAATAATAGTGGGAGACTCTAATACCCCACTCACACCTATGGACAGATCAACTAAACAGAAAATGAACAAGGAAACACAAACTTTAAATGACACAATGGTCCAGCTAGACCTAATTGATATCTATAGGACATTTCACCCCAAAACAATCAATTTCACCTTTTTCTCAAGTGCATATGGAACCTTCTCCAGAATAGATCACATCCTGGGCCATAAATCTAGCCTTTGTAAATTCAAAAAAATTGAAATCATTCCAGTCATCTTTTCTGACCACAATGCAGTAAGATTAGATCTCAATTACAGGAAAAAAAAAAAACTATTAAAATTTCTAACATATGGAGGCTAAATAACACACTTCTGAATAATCAACAAATCATAGAAGAAATAAAAAAAGAAATCAAAAATATGCATAGAAATGAATGAAAATGAAAACACAACAACCCAAATCTATGGGACACTGTAAAAGCAGTGCTAAGGGGAAGGTTCATAGCAATACAGGCTTACCTCAAGAAACAAGAAAAAAGTCAAATAAATAACCTAACTCTACACTTAAAGCACTAGAGAAGGAAGAAATGAAGAACCTCAGGGTTAGTAGAAGCAGAGAAATCTTAAAAATTAGGGCAGAAATAAATGCAAAAGAAACAAAAGAGACCAGAGCAAAAATCAACAAAGCTAAAAGTGGTTTTTTGAAAAGGTAAATAAAATTGACAAACCGTTAGCCAGACTCATCAAGAACCAAAGGAAGAAGAACCAAATCAACAAAATTAGAGATGAAAATGGAGAGATCACAACAGACAACTCTGAAATACAAAGGACCATAAGAGACTACTACCAGCAGCTCTATGCCAATAAAATGGACAACTTGGAAGAAACGGACAAATACTTAGAAAAGTATAACTTTCCAAAACTGAACAAGGAAGAAACAGAAGATCTTAACAGACTGATCACAAACATGGAAATAAAAACTGTAATCAGAAATCTTCCAGCAAAAAAAGCCCAGGACCAGATGGCTTCACAGATGAATTCTACCAAAAATTTAGAGAAGAGCTATCACCTATCTTACTCAAACTCTTCCAGAAAATTGCAGAAGAAGGCAAACTTCCAAACTCATTCTATGAGACCACCATCACCCTAATACCAAAACCAGACAAGGATGCCACAAAAAGAAAAGTACAGGCCAATAGCACTGATGAACATAGATGCAAAAATCCTTAACAAAAAACTAGCAAACAGAATCCAACAACATATTAAAAAGATCATACATCATGACCAAGTGGGCTTTATCCCAGGAATGCAAGGATTCTTTAATATCCACAAATCAATCAATGTAATACACCACATTAACAAATTGAAAGATAAAAACCATATGATTATCTCAATAGATGCAGAAAAAAGCCTTTGACAAAATTCAACATCCATTTATGATAAGAACTCTCCAGAAAGCAGGCATAGAAGGAACATACCTCAACATAATAAAAGCTATATATGACAAACCCACAGCAAGCATTATCCTCAAAGGTTAAAATTGAAAGCATTTTCCTTAAAGTCAGGAACAGGACAAGGGTATCCACTCTCACCACTACTATTCAACATAGTTTTGGAAGGGTTGACCACAGCAATCAGAGCAGAAAAAGAAGTAAAAGAAATCCAGATAGGAAAAGAAGAAGTAAAGTTCTCACTGTTTGCAGATGACATGATCCTCAACATAGAAAACCCTAAAGAATCTACCAGAAAATTACTACAGCTAATCAATGAATACAGTAATATTGCAAGATATAAAGTTAACACACAGAAATCCCTTGCATTCCTATATGCTAACAATGACAAAACAGAAAGAGAAATTAAGGAAATAATACCATTCAACATTGGAACAAAAAGAATAAAATACTTAGGAGTATATCTACCTAAAGAAACGAAAGACCTATATATAGAAAACTATAAAACACTGATAAAAGAAATCAAAGAGGACACAAATAGATGGAGAAATATACCGTGTTCATGGATTGGAAGACTCAATACTGTGAAAATGGCTATGCGACCCAAAGCAATCTATAGATTCAATGCAATCCCTATCAAGCTACCAATGGTATTCTTCACAGAACTAGAACAAATAATTTCATAATTTATATGGAAATGTAGAAAATATCAAGTAGCCAAAGCAATCTTGAGAAAGAAGAATGGAACTGGAGGAATCAATCTGCCTGGCTTCAGGCTCTACTACAAAGCCACAGTCATCAAGACAGTATGGTAATGGCACAAAGACAGAAATATAGATCAATGGAACAGAATTGAAAGCCCAGAGATAAATCCACATACCTATGGACACCTTATCTTCGATAAAGGAGGCAAGGATTTACAATGGAAAAAAAGACAACCTCTTTAACAAGTGGTTCTGGGAAAACTGGTCAACCACTTGTAAAAGAATGAAACTAGAACACTTTCTAACACCATACACAAAAATAAACTCAAAATGGATTAAAGATCTAAATGTAAGAGCAGAAACTATAAAACTCCTAGAGGAGAACATAGGCAAAACACTCTCCGACATAAATCACAGCAGGATCCTCTATGACACACCTCCCAGAATATTGGAAATAAAAGCAAAAATACGCAAATGGGACCTAGTTAAACTTAAAAGCTTTTGCACAACAAAGGAAACTATAAGCAAGGTGAAAATACAGCACTCAGATTGGGAGAAAATAATAGCAAAAAAAGCAACAGACAAAAGATTAATCTCAAAAATATACAAGCAGCTCCTGCAGCTCAATTCCAGAAAAATAAATGACCCAATCAAAAAATGGGCCAGAGAACTAAACAGACATTTCTCCAAAGAAGACATACAGATGGTTAACAAACACATGAAAAGATGCTCAACATCACTCATTATCAGAGAAATGCAAATCAAAACCACAATGAGATATCATTACACACCAGTCAGGATGGCTGCTATCCAAAAGTCTACAAGCAATAAATGCTGGAGAGGGTGTGGAGAAAAGGGAACCCTCTTACACTGTTGGTGGGAATGCAAAATAGGACATCCACTATGGAGAACAATGTGGAGATTCCTTAAAAAACTGGAAATAGAACTGCCATATGACCCAGCAATCCTACTCCTAGGCATACACACTGAAGAAACCAGATCTGAAAGAGACAGATGCACCCCAATGTTCATCGCAGCACTGTCTATAATTGCCAGGACATGGAAGCAACCTAGATGTCCATCCGCAGACGAATGGATAAGGAAGCTATGGTACATATACACCATGGAATATTACTCAGCCATTAAAAATAATTCATTTGAATCTGTTCTAATGAGATGGATGAAACTGGAGCCCATTATACAGAGTGAAGTAAGTCAGAAAGATAAAGACCAATACAGTATACTAACGCACATATATGGAATTTAAAAAGATGGTAATGATAACCCAATATGCAAAACAGAAAAAGAGACACAGATGTACAGAACAGACTTTTGAACTCTGTGGGAGAAGGGGAGCATTTGATGTTCTGAGAGAATTAGCATTGAAACAAGTATACTATCAAGTGTGAAACAGACGACCAGGTTGGATGCATGAGACAAATGCTCAGGGCTGGAGCACTGGGAAGACCCAGAGGGATGTGATGGAGAGGGATGCAGGAGGAGGAATCAGGATGGGGAACACATGTAAATCCATGTCTGATTCATGTCAATGTATGGCAAAAACCACTACAATATTGTAAAGTAATTAGCCTCCAACTAATAAAAATAAATGGAAAAAAATGTTGATAAATTATGCAGAATACAACATAATGTGATCAAAGACCAAAAAAAAAAAAAAAAAAAAAGAGAAATGTAGAGTTACTCCATAAACAGAAGTATCTGCTCCTGAATTACACATACAATCTAGTCGAAATAAGCACAAGAAATAATGCTGAGCTGCAAGATGGCCTATTGTAAAGTTTATTGAACACAAATTAGTAAGAAAAGAAATAAAAAAAAAAAATTCATGCCAGCAATATGTGTATATGGGTTGACACTGATGATATATATTTGAGGAATTAGGAGAGAGTGTAGTGAAAATGAAAGATATTCTACTTAAAAACACAGCTGCCACTGTTGAATTAAATTTGATTCTAAATTTTAAAATGCAGATATTTTTAACTGTTAAATTTACAAAAACTGTTCTGAATGATCTCATCTTATCATGGGTACTTTAGAGGGGACTTGGTTAGAAGTAAATTTTTTTTTAAGACATAGACATTTTAATGAGAGAAGCAAGAACATATTGTCTTATACCTAATCTCGTTTTCTCTTCTAATTTTTGTTAGGAGATCCTAGTTAAAAAGTTGCTTAAACTCATCCACGAATGTGGCTAATGATATGTTTTCCTGTCTACATAGGTCGTTAAGATAGGGAACATATAGCCTTCTTTACTACTTGCTGAGCAGAGATTCTTATTCACTATAAGTTAGTAGCAATTTCAAAGGCTTGGAAAAGGGATTTGTTTTTTTCAGGTATGTGATCTACTAATAAAATTTTTTTGTGATACTTTCCAATAGAAAATATGCTGAAAACAGCAACTTTTGCCAACATCTAACACCTTTCAGATAGTTAGGATTCTCAGTCACTTCATTTTAATAGGAGAAATGAGACGAGCCTGGTATGAAAAGAAGTTGGATTTCCCATTATATACAATTCCTTGAGCTATTCATTTCTAACTCATGCAATTTTGTGAAATTTTGTCCAACAAAAAGAACAACAAAAAGACTTAAACCACATTTACTTTTTTTGAGTTGGAAACACATTTGCACATCAAAACTGAGAAACTGTAAATGTCATTTTTAGCAATCTATGGCTTAAAAAGAAGTGCAGATGCTGATAAAATGAGTTTGCTATTAACTCCCTGAGATTGAACTGGCAGTATTTGCCAATTTTACAATCATTTCATGACAACTCCACACTACTCTGTTATTTTACTTACAAAAGTTACTATTTGCATTGATTGGTCTTTCAACTGAAAATGTTTATATATCACTAACATTTTAAAGTCTTGCCCTCTTCTGTAATGCAGGAATACCCTGTCATGTTACAGTATAGTAATACCCTTTCTATTTATGGATATGTTTTTCAGAACAGACCTAGAAAAAAAAAGTCAAAACAAATTCTGAGTTGCTTCAGACAAAAGATTATCTATAATATTAAAAACTATAAGCTTCCAGTGCCTTATAAATCTATGGGAAAATAAAGATCACATTAAAGGAAAATGAGAATGAATCTCAGTCTTGAATGATGGCACATAAAATTAGATGCATAAAGTATCTTAAATATAGGAAAATTAATCATTTTGTGCATAATGAACTTTCAACCTAAAAGATACTTTTATTGAAGAGAATATTGGAGCCACACTAGAGCATGAATCTTTATAATTGAGAATTTAATATCAAAAAGTTTACCTTGGCCAATGTGAAATGGAGTTCAAATCCATGTTGATAAATATTTAATAACTATCTCTTCAAAAAAAATGAAAGCTCTGATTTGTTTCCATGGTATAAATACTTATGTCATGGCCGATTTAAACTACTAATATCCTTTTGTGGAAAACAGAGTTGAGAAGATGTGTGCAATTGAGCTCTCATGAGCTGATATGAGACACCTCTAGTACACTACTGGCTCTTTTCTTTTTTTCCAGTAGTTTATTTGCTTATTTTGCTATTTTTAAACTGGGAATATTAAAGGGATCTTGCTAGAAGACAATCTTCCTTCTCATATCATGAGTCCTGAGGATAGCAGTAGAATGAGGTGTACTGCTAATGCTTCCATTCAAGCCTCATCATTTCTTGCTTGGACTACTGCAATAATCTTCTTACTGAGCTTGTTTCCAGTCTCTGCCATTTAATTTATCCTCCATTCTGCTGCTGCTAGAATGCTATTTCTGAAATGCAAATTTGTTCATTGCACTCACCTGCATCAAAACCTGCTTTTAGTTCCTTAGTACCTACAGGTTTAAGTTCAAAGAATGTTCCACAGTCAAATCTATTCATGAAAGGTAGACAAATGTTTCCCAAATGCTAGTCTGTAGATTAGCTTCATCAGAATCATCTACCAAGTTCCATGAAAGGCAGACTCTAGCAGGAATGCTTCCAAATGTCTACTAAATTACTGACTCAAACCTTAGGAGCAATGCATGGAAATCAACATTTTTTAAATTAATTAATTAATTTATTTTTATTAGTTGGAGGCTAATTACTTAACAATATTATAGTGTTTTTTGCCATACATTGACATGAATCAGCCATGGATTTATATGTGTTCCCCATCCCGATCCTCCCTCCCACCTCCCTCCCCATCCCATCCCTCTGGGTCTTCTCAGTGCTCCAGCCCTGAGCACTTGTCTCATGCATCCAACCTGGGCTGGTGATCTGTTTCATGACCCAGCGTTTTTTGTTTGTTTGTTTGTTTGTTTTTAGTCTAATGGATGAATCTGTTGCCATAACCAAACTTGGGAATCCATCGAAAGGAGAAGAATGTGGGGGTTGTTATACAAGTATTTAAATTCTGTTTTAGCTACTTGTTGAAAGGCCTTTGGTAAGTTATCTGACCATAATATGCCTCCATTTTCTTATCTATAAGTGGACATGAATATATCCAACTTTGTTGACAAAGGTCCATATACTCAAAGCTATGGTTTTTCCAGTAGTCATGTATGGATGTTACAGTTGGGCAATAAAGAAGGCTGAGTGCTGAAGAATGGATGTTTTCAAACTGTGGTGCTAGAGAAGACTCTTGAGAGTCTCTTGAACAGCAGGAGATCAAACCAGTCAATCCTAAAGGAAATCATCCTAATATTCATCGGAAGGACTGATGCTAAAGTTGAAGCTCCAATACTTTGGTCATCTGATGTGAAGAGCTGACTCATTGGAAAATACCCTGATACTGGAAAAGATTGAAGGCAGGGGGAGAAGGGGCAATGGAGGATGAAATGGGTGGATGTCATCACCGACTCAATGGACATGAGTTTGAGTAAATGCCAGGAGGTTGGGAAGGATGAGGAAGCCTGGTGTGCTATACAGTCCACGGGGTCACAAATAGTCAGACAGAACTGAGCAACAGAACAACAACAAATAATGTTCTTTGGATGATAAAATTTTACAACACTTGGCACAACATAAACACTCAGTACAATACATGCTAATCTTCCCTTGCCCCATACGTGCCCCTTTATACTCTGAGTCAGTCATGCCTTTCCAGTCTTATTCCCAACTATGCTGCACTACCATCATAACTGATCCACTTTTCCTCACTAGAAGAGTGGTGCCACTTATTCTTACAAAGACCAGGAACCTAACAGGAGTTAGGAGATTGAAATTAAGTGCCCTAGTGAAATGTTATTATGTGGGAAACTGGATTTGTTGTTATATATTCTTATATTTTTCAATTGACTGAGTAGATCACAATAAACTGTGGAAAATTCTGAAATAGATGGGCATACCAGACCACCTGACCTGTCTCTTGAGAAACCTATATGAAGGTCGGGAAGCAACAGTTAGAACTGGACATGGAACAGCAGACTGATTCCAAGTAAGAAAAGGAGTACGTCAAGCCTGTATATTGTCACCCTGATTATTTAACTTATATGCAGAATACATCTTGAGAAACGCTGGGCTGGAAGAAGCACAAGCTGGAATCAAGATTGCTGGGAGAAATATCAATAATCTCAGATATGCAGATGGCACCACTCTTATGGCATAAACTGAAGAGGAAATAAAAAGCCTCTTGATGAAAGTGAAAGAGGAGAGTGAAAAAGTTGGCTTAAAGCTCAACATTCAGAAAACGAAGATCATGGCATCTGGTCCCATCACTTCATGGGAAATAGATGTGGACACAGTGGCTGACTTAATTTTGGGGGGGAGGGGGCTCCAAAATCACTGCAAATGGTGATTGCAGCCCTGAAATTAAAAGACGCTTACTCCTTGGAAGGAAAGTTATGACCAACCTAGATAGCATATTAAAAAGCAGAGACATTACTTTGCCAACAAAAGGTCCGACTAGTCAAGGCTATGGTTTTTCCAGTGGTCATGTATGGATGTGAGAGTTGGACTGTGAAGAAAGCTGAGCAATGAAGAATTGATGCTTTTGAACTGTGGTGTTGGAGAACTCTTGAGAGTCCCTTGGACTGCAAGGAGATCCAACCAGTCCATCCTAAAGGAGATCAGTCCTGGTTGTTCATTGGAAAGACTGACACTGAAGCTGAAACTCCAATACTTTGGCCACCTGATGTGAAGAGTCGACTCATTGGAAAAGGCCCTGATGCTGGGAGGGATTGGGGGCAGGAGGAGAAGGGGACGACAGAGGATGAGATGGCTGGATGGCATCACTGACTCGATGGACATGAGTTTGAGTAAACACTGGGAGCTGGTGATGGACAGGGAGTCCTGGCGTGCTGTGATTCATGGGGTTGCAAAGAGTCGGACACGACTGAGCGACTGAACTGAACTGAAAATATTCAACTTTTAAAGTTGAAATCTACCATTAGAATGCATTTCCAGTGAATTTGGAAAGAAATCTTATCTGGAACAAGCAGAACAGATCTCTGAGCTAAGTTGAGCCCCTGCACTACTAATTTGTGATTTTGAATACAGACTCACTGTGTGCTAGTGTTTCCCTTATTGTGTGTCTAACTATATCATTACATCACAAAGTATAGTTTTGCTAGTTGGAGTTTTTGCATAATTTTGACTTTACTCCCCTTTATTAGGGCACTGTGCCCACAATTAATCCTATCAGATTGCCTTGTATTTTTATTTGACTCTCACCCTTTTCTGTTTCTCTTTTCAATCGGATGTCCCTTAACTTTTTCTTGAGTGTTAGTAGGCTTATCACTGTTTCTTTGTTTGTTTTCTGTGATGGCTGCATAATGATTGCCAGATATTTAACAATTGCCATTGTCATTGTTATGAGCATTCTTTGAAAGTTTTCTCACTTCTTTTCATATCACAATCTCTTTCACAATGATTTTTCATTCTAATGCTGAAAGTCATCCTGTAGTGTTGGTATAACTTGCTAGGGACTTGGGGTAAGAAAGTATCTCTACCTCACTGGCATCATCTAAACTGATGGTGATCAAAGTTTTAAAAAGGAAATTTTAAAAGTAATAGAAGACAACTTCTGTTCCCAATAAAAATAAGATAGTAAGATTAGATTCATTCTCTTAACTTAAACTTTAAACATTAAAAAGATGGACAAAATAAGTAAAACAGGGGCATTAAAGACATTTAACATCAGACAAGCAAGATAGTGATTCCTACAAATGAGGTAAGCACTATGATTTCCTCAGGTTAGTGCTTTGAGAAAGTTTCCAGTCTGCAGCACAGGGAAAGGAAGCACAGGCAAAACAAAACATACATCGTTGTATGTTTAAGAAATAGTGTGAGTCCAGGAAAGACAAGGCAAGTACAGTTTGCAATGCAGAGAGGTGAGAGACACACAGGACAGAGCTGTCATGTTCTGGAGATATCCCTTATCAAGTATTCAGTTGACTACTGATCAGCTCATGCAGTTATGTGAGGCTTTAGAAATAGCCACACCATGAAAGAAGTAGACGGAACAGTGCCCAGTCCTTGCAGAGTTAAATATTGTGCTTGTTTCTACAAGCGAGAGTGAAAAACTCATAACTCGTGGTATATTGGTTACAATACTAAGAAAGAACTTTTGTAGTATTTGGAAAAGCATAGCCCTGGACTAAATAAATACATTTCCAGTCCTGTCTGATTAAACTTTAAAATAAGACTCAAAAGAATCAAACTATGTCCAAGTAATTGATTTATCCCAAACTGAAACTCAAGAATATTCATAGAAATACAAAAATATGTACCACTCTAAAAGGAAAAATTGGAGAGAACAAGATGGAGGAGGAGTAGGTGACATGGAATATATCTCTCTCCGTGGTTACATCAGGAATACAACTTTAGACACAGAAGTGCACGCAGAACACCAACTGAGAGCAGATAGGAGCACCTGACCAGTGGAAAATAATATATGGAACCATGCAAAACTTAGTAGGACAAAGGAACTGGGAGGGGGAACAAGAGTAAGACTGGACCTGCCTTCAGCCAGCAGGGGAACAGAAGCAGGGGTCCAATCCCCACATTGGGGAAATTGTCTGAGTCAGAGGAGAAACATTTAAGGCTGATAGTGAAACAGCTGATCTGTGGCAGCCTAAATGGAATGAGAATCAGACAGTCCTTGCTGTAGTCATACATACCCTGGACAGGGATGCAGATCCCCTGGAAGGGGCAGCAGCTGGGAGCTGGATTTTAGGGATTGTGGAGCAATCCCAGGGCAAGGGCTGCTGCTGACTGTGGAGAGATGGATTGAGGGGATGTGAGGGAAAAGACTGTGGTGGGAAATGCCTGTGGAGGAAAGTTAGGCAGCCATGGAAGCAAAACGATACTGCTGAGTCATGCATAGGGAGTGGATCCATTACCATTGCCTCTCTCTCCCCAGCATTGGCAGCTGAACAATAGAGAGGCTGGCCCATCAAACGCCTGATACATTGAACTACAGAGTAAGACCCCACCCAGAGTGCCCCTTTAAGTTCCTAACGTGCAGATCTACAGAGTAGGAACCCAGCCAGGGGGGCCCCCTCTATGTGCCTGACATGCCTAACAACAGAGAAGGACCCCAGGCAAGGGAGCCCTCTAAGTGCCTGAACGGGCAGAGCTATGGAGAAAGACTGGCCAAAGAGGCCTTCTGATCACTAGCTGCAAGAAGCTTGAAAAAAGACTCTGATAGGGCCATATATAACTCCTGAGGCGGAGACAGTCCATGCCCCTGCACACTTGGTACCACCAGTGTCCCTGAAAGCGAAGCAGCTGCACCACCTTCATGCTCAACTCTCACTGGGGCAGAGCTGTCAAAGGCAAAAAACTCTTGCATATATGCACCATATGCGTATATGGTCGTTTCAATAGTGTCCGACTCTAGGGTCTCAACTAGAGACTGTAGACTGTAGACTGTAGCCTGCCAGGCTTCTCTGTCAGGGAAGGGGTTTCTCCAGGCAGGAATACCGGAGCTTATTGGCCAGTACTGGTTGCCATACCCTTCTAGTGCATTATATTTCCTGCTACCTTAGCTGCCAACTCCCCTGAGTACCTGGTGCTGCCAGAACGCTTGCAACCCAAGCAGCTGCACCACCTCCATACCTGGCCCTCACAGAGGCAAGTCCAAGTCCTCCAGGACAGCCTCAGGAGCAAACCCCAGTGGACAACTCACATGCAGAGGTGGAAATAAAACCACTGTTGAAACCCAGGGGCAGTGTGGCTAAGGAAGAAGATCCAAAACCTTCCCTCCAGCTGTACAAGCTGCAGACTAAATCCACACAATCAACTAGGCAGACATTGTGACAATGAAATATATAAAAGGTCATTGAGAGCTCCCACAAAAGAAAACACACTAGTTCTGATAGCTGTGGACATTGGAGGCAAGAACACATAGGAGTAGGACCATATTAGAATCTGAGCTGACCCCCAACGGGTCCACAGATCAGCACAGCATTGGAGGGCATCCTAGGGAGGTGAGGTGGACTGTGACTCCCAGTGAGGGAAAAGAAGCTGACAGCAGTGACTCAAGATAAACCTTTATTTTTCTTATGTTTTACTTGCTCTGTGGATTCTTTTGGATTTTTTCTTTTTTTTTCTTTTCCCCCCCTCTGTTTTAGTTGTCAATTTTATTGGCACTATGAAATCTAATTAAGCTTTTGACTTTTTTTTTCCTCAGTAACATTTTTTATTGTTATTATAAATCTCTGCCTCTACATTGGGTTTTTGCAGTTCTGTAGAGTTTTCCTTTTTTTTTTTTTTTTAATTTTTTAAACCTATTATTTTTTCTACATTTATTCCTTTGTTTGCCTTTCCTACTGTTCTTTTCCCCATGAAGTTAATCTTTAATGTATATAAATCTTCTTCATCTAGCTCTATTTAACTTTGCATATCTATTCTTTTTTTCCTTTCCTCTCAACCTATCTGTTAGTTTTTATTTCACTGCTTTATTCCCCACTTGGTATACCTTGCTTTAGTTTTGTTTTCCATTATGTGCTTTAGTTGGTTTTGCTCTTAACTGACAAAAAAATTTTTGATTTCCTTTGTTCACTGGGTTAATCTACTGTACTTTATTTTTGTTGGACTGTTTTGACTTTGCTCATGGGTGTATACATATATGTGCATATTCCATTATTTTAATTATTATTTGCCTGGTTTTGTAACTGCCATTTGTCTGGAGTTCATCTTTGGTTTCCCATTTTGGGATATTTGTATGAATCTCAGTGCCATGACAAAGCACTTGGGGAATCTTTGTTCCTGACCAGAGATCAAGCCCTGAGCCTTTGGAGTGGAAGCACTGACTCCAAGACCCTAGACTACCAGAGAACTAACCCTAGGGACTATCATATAGTGAGAACTCACACAAAGGAAACCACTTGAATACAAGACCTGGCAACACCCAACCAACAGTAGCACCCTGTGCAGGACGCCTCATCTAAACAACAAACAACCTGGACTGGCGATCTGTTTCACACTTGATAATAAGCATGTTTCGATGCTGTTCTCTCAGATCATCCCACCCTCGCCTTCTCCCATAGAGTCCAAAAGGCTGTTCTATACATCTGTGTCTCTTTCTCTATCTTGCATATAGGGTTGGATGCGTGAGACAAGTGCTTGGGGCTGGTGCACTGGGATGACCCAGAGGGATGGGATGGGGAGGGAGGGTAGAGGGGGGTTCAGGATGGGGAACACATGTAAATCCATGGCTGATTCATGTCAATGTATAGCAAAAACCACTACAATATTGTAAAGTAATTAGCCTCCAATTAATAAAAAATAAATGAAACAAACAAACAAACAAACAACAAACAAAACAAAAATACAAACCCAATCATCAGCAGATAGGATTACAAACTCACTCACCTTGCCCATTAGAGGAAAAACAAACAAAAACTCAGCACAAATCTCACCCTATACAAAGCTTACACAAATCACTGGAACAACCGTAGGAGGGCAGAAACCAAAAGGAAGAAATAATTCAACCTTGAAGCCTGGGGAAAAGAGACCTCAAAAACAATAAGTTAAAAAAAAAAAATGAAGAGACAGAGAAATACTATACAAATGAAGAAACAACCTAGAAACACAGAATTTCAAATAAATGAAGAGGAAATAGGCAAACTACCTGAAAAAGAATTCAGAATAATGATAGTAAAGTTGATCAAAAATCTTGAAAACAAAATGGAAAAAAAATGTAAGAATCACTTAGCAAAGAACTAGAAGAATTAAAGAATAAACATAAAGAGACAAACAGCACAGTGACTGAAATTAAAAATACTCTAGAAGGAATCAATAGCAGAATATCTGAAGCAGAATAACGAATCAGTGAGCTGGAAGATAAAATGGTGGAAATAACTTCTGAAGAGCAGAATAAAGTAGAAAGAATGAAAAAAACTGAGGTAGTTTCAGAGACCTCTGGGACAACATCAAATGCATCAAGATTCAAATTATAGGGGTCCCAGAAGAAGATAAAAAGAAAGTATATGAGAAAAATTTTGAAGAGATTATAGTTGAAAATTTCCCCAATATGGAAAAGGAGTCAAGTAAGTCCAAGAGGCACAAAGAGTCCCACGCAGGATATATCCAAGGAGAAACATGCCAAGACAGATACTGATCCAACTAAAAAAGACTAAACACAAACAAAGAATGTTAAAAGCAGTGATGGAGAAGTAACAAGTAACATACAAGGGAAACCCAATATGCTTAACAACTGATCTTTCAGCAGAAACTCTGCAGGCCAGAAGGGAATGACAAGATATATTTAAACTACTGAAAGAGAAAAATCTACAAGCAAGATTACTGTACCTGGCAAGGATCTCATTCCAAATTGATGGAGAAATAAATAACTTCTCAAACAAGCAAAAGCTAAGAAAATTCAGTACCATCAAACTAGGTTTACAACAAATGTTAAAGGGATTGATATACTCAGGAAATACAAGAGAAGAAAAAAAGATCTACAAAATCACCCCCAAACAATTAAGAAAATGGCAATAGGAACATATATATCAATAATCACTTTAAATGTAAATGGATTGAATGCTCCAAACAAAAGATACCGACTGGCTGAATGGATACAAAAACAAGACCCATATATATGCTGCCTACAAGAAACCCACTTCATACCTAAAGACACATATAGACTGAAAGTGAGAGGATGGAAAAATATATTCCATGTAAATGGGAAGCCAAGGAAAGCTGGAGTAGCAATCCTCATATCAGATAAAATAAACCTTAAAATAAAGAAGATTACAAGAGATAAGGAAGGACACTACATAATGATCAATCCAAAAGGAAGACAAAACAATTGGAAATATTTATGAACCAAACATAGGAGTGCCTCAGTACATAAGACAAACACTAACAGACATAACAGGAGAAACTGACAATAACACAATAGTAGTAGGAGACTTTCATACCCCACTCACACCAATGGACAGATCATCAAAACGGAAAATTAACAAGGAAACACAAGTCTTAAATGATATGCTAGATGAGATGTATCTCTTTGATATCTTTAGGACATTCCATCCAAATGCAGAAGAATACACCTCCTTCTCAAGTCAGCATGGAACATTCTTCAGGATTGACCACATCTTGTGTCACAAATCAAACCTCAGCAAATTTTGGAGAACTGAAATCATATCAAGCAACTTCTCTGACCACAACGCTATGAGTTCAGTTCAGTTCAGTTCAGTCTCTAAGTCTTGTTTGACTCTTTGCGACCCCATGAATTGCAGCACGCCAGGCCTCCCTGTCCATCACCAACTCCTGGAGCTTACTCAAACTCATGCCCATCGAGTCGGTGATGCCATCCAGCCGTCTCATCCTCTGTCATCCCCTTCTCCTCCTGCCCCCAATCCCTCCCAGCATCAGGGTCTTTTCCAATGAATCAACTATTCGTATGAGGTGGCCAGAGTACTGGAGTTTCAGCTTCAGCATCAGTCCTTCCAATGAACACCCAGGACTGATCTCCTTAAGGATGGACTGGTTGGATCTCCTTGCAGTCCAAGGGATTCCCAAGAGTCTTCTCCAACACCACAGTTCGAAAGCATCAATTTTTCGACCCTCAGCTTTCTTCACAGTCCAGCTCTTATATCCATACATGACCACTGGAAAAACCGTAGCCTTGACTAGATGGACTTTTGCTGGCAAAGTAATGTCTCTGCTTTTTAATATGCTATCTAGGTTGGTCATAACGCTATGAGACTAGGTATCAATTGCAAGAAAAAAACACTAAGGAACACAAACACATGGAGATTAAACAACACATTTCTGAATAACCAGCAGGTTACTGAAGTAATCAAAAGGGAAATCAAACAATTTCTAGAAACAAATGACAATGAAAACACAATTCAAAACCTATGGGATGCAGCAAACGAAGTTCTAAGGGTGAAGTTTATAGCAATACAATCCTACCTCAAGAAACAAGAAAAGCATTGAGTATACAACCTAAATTTACACCTAAAACAACTGGAAGAAGAAGAACCACCCCACCCCCCGCCAAATTAGTAGAAGGAAAGTAATCATAAAGATCCAAGCAGAAATGCATGAAAAAGAAATTAAAAACAATAAATAAATAAATAAAAAACAACAGTAAGGATTAATAAAACATAAAACTGGTTCTTTGAGAAGATAAACAAAATTAATTGACAAACCTTTAGCCAAACTCATCAAGAAAAAAAGAGAGGAATCAAATCTACACAATTAGAAATGAAAAAGGAGAGGTTATAACAGGCAATAGGGAAAGGGAAGGGAAAGGGAAGTCGCTCAGTCATGCCTCTTTGTGACGCCATGGACAGTAGCCTGAACCAAGCTCCTCCATCCACGGGATTTTCTAGGCAATAATACTGGAGTGGATTGCCATTTCCTTCTCCAGGGAATCTTACCAACCCAGGGACCAAACCCAGGTCTCCCACATTGTAGACAGAAACTTTACCGTCTGAGCCACCAGGGAAGGCCATAACAGACAATACAGAAGTACAAAGGACTATAAGAGACTATTATGAACAACTATATGGCAATAAAATGGATAACCTGGAAGAAATGGACAGCTTCTTAGAAAAGTTCAATCTTTCAAGACTGAACCAGGAAAAAATAGAAATTATGAACAACCCAATTATAAGCACTGATATTGAAGCTGTGATCAACAATCTACCAAAAAAACAAAAGCCCAAGACCAGATGGCTTCACAGGAGAATTCTATCAAACATTTAGAGAAGAGCTAGTGCCGATCCTTCTAAAACTCTTTCAAAAAATGGCAGAGGATAAGTGTAAATCTATGGCTGATTCATATCAATGTATGACAAAACCCACTGAAATGTTGTGAAGTAATTAGTCTCCAACTAATAAAAAAATTAAAAAAAAAAATGGCAGAGGAAATAACACTTCCAAATTCATTCTACAAGGCCACCATCACCCTGATACCAAAGCTAGACAAAGACAACACAAAAAAAGAAAACTGCAGGCCAATATCACTGATGAACATAGATTAAAAAATCCTCAACAAAATTTTAGCAAACAGAATTCAGCAACACATCAAAAAGCTCATGAACCCTGATCAAGTTGGGTTTATTCCAGGATTGCAAGGATTTTTCAATATACACAAATCAATCAATGTGATACAGCATATTAACAAATTGAAAGATAAAAATCACATGATAATCTCAATAGATGCAGAAAAGGCCTTTGACAAAATTTAGTACCCATTTATTACTAAAACTCTTCAAAAAGTTGGCACTGAAGGAACCTACTTCAACATAGTAAAGACCATGTATGTTAAGCCTACAGCAAGCTTTATTCTCAATGGTGAGAAACTGAAAACATTCTCCCTCAGATCAGGAACAAGACAAGGGTGTCCATCTTCAACACTATTATTCAACATAATTTTGGAAGTTCTAGCTGTAGCAATCAGAGAATAAAAAGAAATAAAATGAATCCAGATTGAAAAAGAAGAAGTAAAGCTCTCACTGCTTGCAGATGACATGATACTGTACACAGAAAACCCTAAAGATAGTATCAGAACATTTCTAGAGCTAGTCAGTGAATTTAGCAAAGTTGCAGGATACAAAATCAATACACAGAAATGATTTGCATTTCTATATACTAACAATGAAAAACCAGAAAGATAAATTAAAGAATCAACCCCATTCAACATTGCAACAGAAATAATTAAATATCTAGGAATAAACTTACCTAAGGAGGGAAAAGAACTGTACACATAAAATTGTAAGACACGTATGAAGGAAAGCAAAGACCACATAAACAGATGGAGAGATAGTCCATGTTCCTGGGTAAGAAGAATCAATATTGTGAAAATGACTTTGCTACCAAATGCAATCTACAGATTCAATTATATTCCTATCAAGTTACCAATGGCATTTTTTTCACAGAAATAGAGCAAAAGAATTTCACAATTAATATGGAAACACAAAAGACCCTGAATGGGCAAAGAAGTCTTGAGAAAGAAGAATGGAGCTGGAAGGAATCAACCTTCCTGACTTCAGATTATACTACAAAGCTACAGTCTTCAATGCAGTATGGTACTGGCATGAAACAGAAATATAGACCAATAAAAAAGGTAGAAAGCCCAGAAATAAACCCATGCATCTATGGGTACCTTATTCCTTATTTTTGAAAAAGAAGGCAAGAATATACGATTGGGCAAAGACAGCTTCTTCAATAAATGGTGCTGGGAAAACTGGACAGCTACATGTAAAAGAATGAGATTAGAACACTTTCTAAAACCATACACAAAGATAAGCTCAAAATAGATTAAAGACCTAAATGTAAGTCCAGAAACTATAAAGTTGTTAGAGGAAAACATAGGCTTGAACACTCAATGACATAAATCAAAGCAAGATTCTCTATGACTCACCTCCTACAGAAATGGAAATAAAAACAAAAGTAAACAAGGGGGACCTGATTACATTTAAAAGCTTTTGAACAACAAAGGAAACTATGAGCAGGGTGAAAACACAGCACTCAGAATGGGAGAAAATAATAGCAAATGAAACAACTGACAAAGGATTAATTTCCAAAATATTCAAGCAGCTCATACAACTCAATGCCAGAAAAACAACCCAAATCAAAAAGTGGGAAAAAGACATAAAAAGGACATTTTTCCAAAGAAGATATACAGATGGCTAACAAACACATGAAGAGGTGCTCAACATCACTCATTATTAGAGAAATGCAAATTAAAACTACAATGAGATATCACCTCACACTGGTCACAATGGCCATCATCAAAAAATCTACAAACAATAAATGCTGGAGAGGGCGTGGAGAAAAGGAAAGGCTCTTGCACTCTTGGTGGGAATGGAAATTGATACAGCCCCTATGGAAGATGGTGTGTAGATTCCTTAAAAAACTAGGAATAAAACCACCATATGACCCAGCAATCCCAATCCTAGGCATACACCCTGAGGAAACAAAAATTGAAACAGACATATGTATCCCATTGCTCATTTCAGCACTATTTACAATAGCTAGAACATGGAAGCAACCTAGATGTCCATGGACAGATGAATGGGTAAAGAAGTTGTGGTACATATACACAATGGGATATTATTCAGCCATAAAAAGGAACACATTTGAGTTAGTTCTGATGAGGTGGGTGAACCTAAAACCTATTATACAGAGTGAAGTAAGTCAGAAAGAGAAAGAAAATATCATATTGTAACACATATATACAGAATCTTGAGGAATGGTGCAGAAGAACTTATTTATAGGGCAGCAACAGAGAAACAGACATAGAGAATAGACTTATGAATATGGGGAGAGGGAAGGAGAGGGTGAGATGTATGGAAAGAGTAACATGGAAACTTACATTACCATATGTAAAATAGATAGCCAACAGGAATGTGCTGTATGGCTCAGGAAATTCAAACAGAGGCTCTGTATCAAGCTAGAGGGGTGGAATGGGGAGGGAGATGGGAGGGAGTTTCAAAAGGGAGGGGATATATGTATACCTATGACTGATTCATGTTGAGGTTTGACAGAAAATAACAAAATTCTGTAAAGCAATTATCCGTCAATAAAAAAATTAAAGAGGAAAAATTTGTCTGTCATATAATAAAATATCAGTTATGCAAAGAAGTATAAAAATATAACCCATAAACATATTTGGAGATATAAGTCAATTCCACACTAGAAATGACTCCAGATATAATTAGTAGACAAAAGCATTCATTTAATATAGATGTATGCCATGTGTATTTTTCTGTATTCCACGGAAGAAAAAATGTGCCTGTTACATAGAGCTATGGGATACTTATTTTTAAAAAGACTAAAATTGACCTCCTCATGCTAAAAATTATTATGCCTGAAATAAAAAATGTTGGATGAGTTTAATGACAGATCAGATACGCAGAAGAAAAGGTAAGTGAATCTGAAGGCATCACAATAGAAACTATTACAAATGAACAACAAAAAAATAAAACATGGAAACAATTAACACAGCATCAGTGAGCTTTGGCACAGTTTTAAACAAATAAATAAAATATGTTAATGCAATCCTCAAAGGGAGTAGGCAAAAAAAAAAGTGAAATTTAGTAGCTACAAATGTTGCAGTAAAACAGAGATACCAAAAACAAATAGAGAATACTGTGGACAATTATATGGTATCAGGATGACCTCATAGAATGATTTTACAAGTGTTCCATCCTCTTTAATTTTTTTGGAAAATTTGAGGATACATATTACTTCTTCTTTATGTTTGTAACATAGAAAGAATTCCCTTAAGAAGCAATCTATTTCTGGGATTTTGTTTATTGTGAGTTTCTTCTCCCTTTTTTTTTTAAACTACAAATTAAATTCACTGCTAGTGAAGGTTTGTTCTAATTGTCTGTTTCTTCTTCATACAGCCTTTTCAGTTTGAATGTTTGTAGAAATTCTTTTATTTCTTCTATGTTGTCCAATTTGCTGGCATATACTTGTTCATAATATTCTCTTATGATTTTTTGTATCTCTGTGTATTAGTCGTTATTTCTCCTCTTTCTTATTTTGTGTCCTCTCTCTCTTTTCTTCCTGGTATCAGTTACTTTTTTTTTTTATACATTAAATTTTTATTTATTTATTTATTTTTTACTTTTTTTTTTTATTAGTTGGAGGCTAATTACTTCACAACATTTCAGTGGGTTTTGTCCTACATTGATATGAATCAGCCATAGAGTTATACTTTTTTATCTTTACAAAAATAGTTCTGGGTTCCATTGATCTTTATTCTTATTTTTTGATCCATATTTTATTTATATGTTCTTTGATATTTATTATTTCCTTCCTTCTGCTGTCTTAGGGGATTGTTTATTCTTCTTTTCCTAATTCTTCTAAATGGAGTATTAGGTAGTGTATTTGACATTTTTGTTTCTTGAAGAATGTATCAGTATAAACTTCCCTCATAGACCTGCTTTTGATACATCCCATAGATTTGGGAATGTTATGTTTCCATTTTCATTTGCCTTGAGGTATTTTCTGATTTCTTCTTTGTTTTCTTCATTGACCTTTAGTCAACCTTTAGTTTAATAGTATGGTCTTTATTTTCCACAAGTTTATTATTTTCCCATTTTTCTTTCAGTAATAAACTTCTAGGTTCACACTGTTGTAGTAGGAAAAAATGCTAGATAAAATTCCCTTCCTCTTAAATTTTTTGAGACTTGTTTTGTGGCCTAGCATATGATCTATCCTGGAGAGTGTTGCACAGGCACTTGAAAAAAAAAAGATGTGCATTCTGCTGTTTTGCTCCACCTGAGGGGCATGACAACTAAAGCATGAGATTCTCAGGAATGTTGTTCAGGCTTCTCTAGCCTATCTGTCTCCAGCTAGCCATGGGGAATATCTCCTACATGTAGAATCCCAGGATTGGGATGCTCAGTCCGTGGCTCAACCCACTCACTCCCCAAGGTAGGTGTCCACTTATGTAATCTTTCTCTTCTGAGTCCCCTCCCAGGGCCACAGTTCTCTTCCTGATCACTTTTCTGTCTTTCCTACACAATTATGCATGTAACTTTCTTACAGCCTTAGTTGTACAAGAGTCCTTCTGCCAGTTTCCAGTTATATTTTGGTGAGAACTGTTGCACATGTAGATGTATTTTTGATGTGTTCATGATGGGGAGAGGGGACATAAGCTCCACATCCTCTTACTCTGCCATCACAAATGCCTTTCTTGGCACAACTACTTTCAAAAACATTTTTGCAGTTTCTAAAATGATTAACAGGTAGTTTCATTATTTACCTGTCATTCCACTTTTAGGTGTTTACCTGAAAGAAATAACGGTGTATGTCCATTAAAAGACATGTATATTTGTACAGCTTTATCTGTAATGACCAAAATCTGGAAACAACCCAAATGTCCATAGATAGATGAATGGATAAATTAATTTTTTACATCCATACAATGGAATACAACTCAGCGATACAAAGGAATTAACTATTACTACACACAATATGGTCACGTCAATGTATGACAAAACCCACTTCAATATTGTAAAGTAATTAGCCTCCAACTAATAAAAATAAATGGAAAAAAAATTGTACAGAGTGAAAGTACCTAGACTAATAGATGAGTGCATATTGAATGTTTTAGTTTATAAGAAATTCCAGAAAGTGAAAGCTAATCTACAGTGACATAAAGTATGTAGTTGGGTTCCTGGGAATGAGAGGTGGAGAGGCAGGATGGATGGACTGCCAAGGGAAACCTGGAAACTTATACAGGCAGTGGATATGTGGATATGTTCACTATCTTGATTGTGGGGATGATTTCACAAGTTTATGTGTGTGTGTGTGTGTGTGTAAATATATATATGTTTTAAAACTTTTCAAAGTGTACACTATTTAAATATGCAATTTACAGTAGGTAACTTATCCTTCAATTAAGTTGTTAAAAGAAAAGACACAGAGTACTAGAAATAAACAGGCATTTTCTTTTTTAATTTGTCATTAGCATGGTATCATAAGGTTCAAAGGCCATAAATAAGATACTGTAAAGTTTGCTACTAAAAACTGAAAAATTATTTAATGAAAATTAACATGAAGTGTCAAATGACAAACTGAAAAATATTTGTGGGTTAAAATAAAATTTCCTGAATGAGGAAAGAGTTCTTATAAATCAACAAAGAGCAATATAAATAATACAGAAGAAAAAATGGGGCAAAGTATATTTTCAGAGAGTTACAAAAATAAATATTTAAAATTTTACTCAGTCTGTCATTAATAAAAATCAGATTAAAACTAATAGTAATATTTTATTTTCTAAACTATTAAATAAAAATCTTAATAATGCCTAGTTTTGGTGAGAGTCTATGTAAACAGGCCTTCATTCATAGTTTGTAGAATTACATATTGGTTCAATGAAAGAGGGTAATTTGCCAACATAAGTCAATTTAAATTCAAAATTATTCTATCAATCCCACCATTAAAATTTGCTTTGATTTATCATTGTGAGATAAATTCACAATTGTGCATCAGTATACATGTGCAAGTATTGTTATATTATTTGTAATAATGAAAGTGCAAATAATTTGTCTGTTAATGGGTGATTGATCTCATAGATTATAGTATAGCCATAAAAATGAATACTAATAGCATTTGAAAATAATTAGAATGACCTATGCACATTAGCACAAAAATGTGTGCATCATATATTGTATGAAAAATATATGTAACCACCCTGTCTATCTTGCATTGATATATTTTCATGATATGTATATATCTCATATCTACATTTTAGATATGCATATATTATCCAACATAATACACACAAATTCTTTACAGCAGTTTTCTCCAGGAAAAGGGGAGAGAGAAGAGTAGAACCTTTTTTTTTAACCTTATACTTTATGTATTATTTGCATGTTCTGCCATGAGCATTACTATTTTGATTAGAAACTTGTTAATAAAATATTTTCAGGTTTGCTATAGTTTTTTAAACCACTTTTTTTAGGTGAGATTGATATATTTAAAGCTGTACATATGTATTATATACAAATTTGATGAGTTTTGACATATTTATATACCCATGAAACCATCACCATCAACAAGATTATAGACGATCGGGATGGGGAATACATGTAACTCCATGGCTGATTCATGTCAATGTATGACAAAACCCACTACAATATTGTAAAGTAATTAGCCTCCAACTAATAAAAATAAATGAAGAAAAAAAAATTATAGACATATATATCATCTCCCAAAGTTTTCTCCCACCCTCATGATTACTATTTGTGTGTGGAAAGAACATTATAAGATATACTCTCTTAACGAATTTTAAGTTTACAGTACAATGTTGTTAGCTATAGGCACTAACCTGTATGTTTGAACTCCAGAGCTTATTTATCTTGCATAAATGGAACTTGGCACCTTCTGACCATCAACTCCTAATTTCTCCCTCCCCTCATCCCTTGACAACCACCATTTTACCCTGTGCTTCTATGAGTATGACTATTTTAGTTTCCACATATAAGTGAGAACATGCAGTATCTGTTGTTCTTGCCTGGTTTATTTCACTTAGCTTAATGTCCTCCAGGCTCATCCATGTTGTAATTGGCAAGATTGTGCACCTTCTCTCAATCCTGGAAAGCCAGCCTGGGTGATGAAAGACTCCTGTTTATTTTAACCTAGGTTGTTACTCTCTTCAGGACAGTGGCTGAAGTTTTCAAGGTTTTGTGCCTTCTCCAAATCCAGCGGAGTTGGTCAGCCTATCTGATATCTATATCTATATTAGAGGCTCATGTAGGTTATCAATAACAGGAGGAAAATTGGGAGGTTCAGAAATAGGTGGAAACTAAACAGCACACCCATGAACAACCAAAGGGTCAAAGAAGAAATCAAAAAGGAAATACAAAAATCTTAGGACAAAGAAAAATAGGAAGGCAATAAATCAAAGCTTATGAGATGCACAAAAGCAATTCTAAGAGGGAAGTTTATAGCAACTTGAAGGGGGGGTAAAAAAGACCTCAAATAAACAATATCTTTACACCTCACAGAGTTAGAAAGAAAAAAAAAGAGAGAAAACAAAGTTCAAACTTAGCAGAAGGAAGAAAATAATAAAAATTAGAACAGAAATAAATGAAATAGATGACATGAAATGCAATAAAGAAGATCAACAAAATTAAGAGTTTTTTAGAAAAGATGAACAAAATTGACAAATCCTTAGCTAGCCTAAGAAAAAGAGAGAGAAGACTGAAATAATTAAAATAGTAAGTGAAACAAAAGACATTATAACTAATATCACAGAAACACAAAAGATGTAAGGGATTGCTATGAACAATTATACATCAATAAAGTGGATAATCTAGAAGAAATGTATAAATTTAATAAAGTTTTATATTATGTTTTTTACTAAAACATAATGGGAAAATACAGAACTTTCTGTAAAGTGTGTCGGCCATTGATTTTAATTTACACTTGTGCACTTACTTGATATTTGCATGTAATTCTGATTTTTTGTTTGTTTCCTTGGTTTGGTTTTATGTGATATCCATTCCTCATGATCCTGTATGTATTGTGTATATTTAAATAAAAATAATGTGTCTATCATCCACCAGACATAAACCAATGTGCCATTGATTCTAACAAAGATATATATGCACACTTTTGTGTTCTAATTAGCTACATATCAATTCCAAACTAGGTTTCAAATGTAATTCATATAAATTAGAAAATGTTAAATGTGTTATGCATTCTGCCTATATGACCAGCAAGAAAGTATCAAAAATTAAAATGGCACCTAAGTTATATTACAGTGATCAATATCACTTTGGATAAATATCTAAAAGAGCTAAAGTTGACTCCAGACTAACTAGATCATCATTGAAGCTATCTTAGTGGGAATAAAAAAGAATCATGGCTAGGTAGAATGGGTTATTTTGATGATATATAAAATAGAGCTTGTTAGTTGAGATTAATCAAACCATTGTTTCTGCCTAGCTAAAGTGCCAGCCATAAAAACTTCAAAGAGTACCTGAAAGTGTGGGAGGAATATGGAACATTATTCAAGTAATAGTAGAATGATACTTCGAGAGAAATTTCAGGTTCTTCTGTGCATTTGTTTAAGAGATACCCTGCGTGAGAAATGTCATAATATCATCAGAGGCATGCATCTGTTTAACCGGTCATGAAAAAAGAATATGGGACAGACGCCTCTGGTATAGAATTGAAACATAGAATGTTTAGCATAAAGAGAAGAGAATACACGCACAGTTTTGGTAGACACCTGAAGAAGCTTTTCTGTCCTACTTAGTAATGAGGCAGAAGTTGAAAATTGCATAAATCAAAATGGACACTCCAGCGAAAAGAAAATACATTGGTAAAGTAAATACAGAGCCACTTGAATGGTGGACTTAAATTTTAATTACTACTTAGATAGTTAATATTTGACCTTAATTCTTGAGTTCTGAGGACCTGGAAAATTTTAGATTCATCTCTGTTTATGCATTGTTTTCATGTTGGCTTAGAAAACTGGTGTTACTTACTTTAAAACGGGAATGTTATTGTGTAAACATGTTAATTTTAGAAGTGTGAATTGTGAATAGTATATTAATGATCTCCATATGGTGGCAAAATATATATGAACAGAAATATTAATTCACTCTAAGTTTTTTTTCAATAATAAACACATGATTCTTCAGACAATATTTATATAATAATAATGATATTTCTATTTGATCCTATTAACAATTCCTTTAATTTTAATTTTTATGTTTTTTATAATAACCAGCCCATTGAAGTGAAGATGGTTAAATTTTTATTTGAGTCTCCTTTGATAACTTAAGGTTAAGTTATTAATGGGGATGGCTATCTAGCAAAAAATAAATGACAGATTTATTGAAAAGTTGTTTGTAATTTAATTTAGAAATGGCTCCCAGGCACTTCTCTGTTAGATATATAATGCTCACAGTAGTTATTGGAATTTGTTACACAATGACGTGTTTGAAAAAAATGTGAGTTTTCACAATTATGGCCACATATTGCAGGATATTATTGTACACGTGCCATTTGTCCTAAGGAACATAAGAGGTTGTAGGTACACATATTTAAGAGTAAAATTTTCACTGATAATCCTTTCTTGATAGTATTGCCTTCTAAAAGAAATGACATTTTTTTCTAGTTCTTGGGAAATACTTTCTATGGAAGCATTGGAAATATTTTTTCCTTTTATTTTCCACTGTAATCCCCACCCCACCCCACCCCCCACCCCCATGGCATTACAGAGAAGACAAAGTGTTATTGTAGCTAAAAGTCACTAGATGTGAATGGTGACACTTTGTCACATCTCATATTTTGGTCCAGTAATTCTGAGACCTGATGACATTTGGAGCCATCATTTGCTATTAATGTATTGCCAAAGGGTCTCTAATCAGTCAAGAAACAGCTATGCAAAGCAGAAGTAGTAGACCACTAATTAGCTTATTGAAAATGATGGTGTAAAAACTTTTACAAAGCAAATGATTTTCTGAATAATAAGCAACATCTCTGGATGCTGGCAGGTTTTGTATTAATTTCCAAGCCCATTTCTTTTAGTTTTGCTTGTTAGCAAGGTCTGGGTCACTAACATGCATCACCTTCTATTCCATGGACTGCAGATCTAATTTTTATCCTAGTTACTATTTTCATGTTATGTTCCATAGAACTTGGTTGCGATTTCGCCTCATCATTTTCCTCCACTATCTCCTTGATTTTTCTCTGATTCATGTCCATTGAGTCCATGATGCCATCCAACCATCTCATCTTCTGTTGCCCTATCACTTCCTGCCCTCATTCTTTCCCAGCATCAGAATCTTTTCCAACGAGTCAGCTCTGCACATAAAGAGCCAAAAGTATTGGAGTTTCAGCTTCAACATCCATCCTTCAAAGGCATATTCAGGGTTGATTTCCTTTAGAATTGACTGGTTTTATCTCCTTGCAATCCAAAGACCGCTCAAGAGTCTTCTTTGGCACCACAATACAAGAGCATCAACTCTGCAGCATTCAGCTTTCTTTATGGCCCAACTCTCACATCCATACATGACTACTGGAAAAACCACAGTTTTGACTACATGGACCTTTGCCAGAGAAGTAATGTTTCTGCTTTTTAATACAGTGTCTAGGTTTGTCATAACTTTCCTTCCAAGCAGCAAGAGTCTTTTGATTTCATGACTGCAGTCACTGTCCACAGTGATTTTGGAGCCTAAGAAAATAAAATCTGTCACTGCTTCCACTTTTCCCCATTCTATTTGCCATGAAGTGATGGGACTGAATTCCATGATCTTATTTTTTGAATGTTGACTTTCAACTTAGCTTTTTCACTCTCCTCTTTCACCTTCATCAAGAGGATCTTCAGTTCCTCTTCGCTTTCTGCCATCAGAGTGGTGTCTTTAGTTCTTCTTCACTTTCTGCCATTAGAGTGGTGTCATCTGTATATCTGAGACTGTTGATATTTTTCTGTCAATCTTGATACCAGCTTGTGATTCATCCAACCTGACATTTCACATGATGTATTCTGCATGGAAGTTAAATAAGCAAGGTGACAATACACAGCCTTGTTGTTCTCCTTTCCCAATTTTGAACCAGTCCAATGTTCCATCTCCAGTTCTAACTGTTGCTTCTTGACCTGCATACAGGGTTCTCAAGAGAAAGGTAAGGTTGTTTGATACTCCCATCTGTTTAAGAATTTTCCAGTTTGTTGTGATCCACACAGTCAAAGGCTTTCAAGTAGTGAAGCAGAAGTAGATTTATTTTTTTGGAATTCCCTTGTTTTCTCCATAATTCAATAAATGTTGGCAATTTCATCTCTGGTTCCTCTGTCTCTTTGAAATCCAGCTTGTACATCTGGAAATTCTTGGTTCATGTATTGGGAAGCCTAGCTTGAAGGATTTGAGCATAACCATACTAGCATGTGAAACGATGACAATTGTGCAGTAGTTTGAACATTCTTTGGCACTGAAATTGAAACTGGCCTTCTCCAATCCTGTGACCATTGCTGAGTTTTCCAAATTTGCTGACATATCTAGTGCAGCACTTTAACAGCATCATCTTTTAGGATTTTAAATAGCTCAACTGGAATTCCGTCACCTCCACTAGCTTTGTTCTTAGTAATGCTTCCTAAGGCCCACTTAACTTCACATTCCAGGATGTCTGGCTCTAGGTGAGTGACCACACCACCATGGCTATCTGGGTCATTAAGACTTTTCTTGTATAGTTCTTCTTTGTATTCTTACCACCTCTTTTTAATCTCTTCTGCTTCTGTTAGGTCCTTACTGTTTCTGTCCTTTATTGTGTCTATGCTTTCATAGAACATTCCCTTAATATCTGGAATTTTCTTGAAGAGATCAGTAATCTTTCCTATTCTATTGTTTTCCTCTGTTTCCTGGCATTGTTCATTTGAAAGGCCTTCTTATATCTCCTCACTATTCTCTGGAACTCTATGTTCAGGTGGGTATATCTTTACTTTTCTCCCTTGCTTTTTACTTCTTTTCTTATCTCAGATATTAATATTTGCAAAGTGTCTTCAGGCAACCACTTTGCTTTCTTGCATTTCTTTTTCTTTAGGATGGCTTTGTCCACTGCCTACTGTACAATGTTATGGGCCTCCGTCCATAGTTCTTCAGGTACTCTGTCTGCCAGACCTATTTGTCTATTTGTTACCTCCCCTGTATAATCAGAAGGAGTTTGACTTAGATCATCCCTGAATGTCCTAGTGGTTTTCCCTATTTTCTTAAATTTAAGCCTGAATTTTCCAATAAGGAGCTCATGATCTCAACCATAGCCACCTCCAGATCTTGTTTTTACTGACAATATAGAACTTTTTATTCTTTGACAGCAAAGAATATAATCAATTTGATTTCAGTGTCAATGTGTAGAGTCATCTCTTGTGTTGTTGGAAAAGGGTGTTTCCTATGACCAGTGTGCTTTCTTAGTAAAACTCTGTTAGACTTTGCCCTGCTTTATTTTGTACTGCAAAACCAAACTTGCCTGTTACACCAGGTATCTCTTGACTTCTTATTTTTGCATTCCAATACCCTATGATAAAAAGGACATCTTTTTTTGGTTTTAGTTCTAGAGGGTGTTGTAGGTCTTCCTAGTACTGATCATCTTTAGCTTCTTTGATATCAGTGATTGGACATGGACTACTGTGATATTGAAAGGTCTGCCTTGGAAATGAACTGATATTATTGTGTCATTTCTGAGATTTCACCCAAGTACTGCATTATGGACTCTTGTTGACTATGAGGGCTACTTCATTTCTTCTAAGCTACTCTTGCATGCAGCAAGATAGATATAATAGTCATCTTAGTGAAGTGAAGTGAAGTCGCTCAGTCGTGTCCGACTCTTTGCGACCCCATGGACTGTAGCCTACCAGGCTCCTCTGTTCCTGGAATTTTCCAGGCAAGGATACTGGAATGGGTTGCCATTTCCTTCTCCAGGGGATCTTCCTGACCCAGGAATCGAACCCAGGTCTCCTACATTGTGGGCAGGCGCTTTACCCTCTAAGCCACCAGGGAAGCCCTTAATAATCATCTTAATGGTCATCTAAATTAATTTCTCCCATTCGTGTCCATTTTACTTCACTGATTCCTAAGATATTGATGTTCAATCTTGCCATCTCCTGCCGGACCATGTCCAATTTGCCTTGATTCATGGACCAGGTTCTTATGCAGTATTGTTCTTTATAACATTGGACTTTCTTTCACCACCGGACACATCCACAGCTGAGTGTTGTTTCTCCTTTGAACCAGTCTCTCCATTCTTTCTGGAGCTATTTCTCCACTTTTCCCCAGTAACATATTGGACACCTCCTGACCTGGGGGCGCTCATCTTCTGGCATCATATCTTTCTGTCTTTTCATACTGTCCATGGGGTTCTCCTGGCAATAATACTGGAGTGAGTTGCCATTTCCTTTCTCCAGTGGGCCACATTTTGTCAGAACTCTTCATTATGACCTGTCCCTCTTGTGTGGCATGGCTCATAGCTTCACTGAGTTACAAAGCCCCTTCAGTATGACAAAGTCGTGATCCATGAAGGAGGTCATAACTGAGCTAAGGCCAAATTAAATAGAATGCTTAAACTTAAGTAATTGTGGGAAAAACAATACACTTTGACAATTATAACCTTTGCATTCATTTTATCAAACAGTCTGGATACAACATCATTACATTCAAACAAAATAATACTGTAAACCTGTATAGAAAATGTGTCTTATCAATATTCAACATGTTTCAACAGAAATCATCCTTGGCAATTTTGTCATCCTACAGAAAAATTATCCATTAATATATATTTACAGTTAGCTAAAATGAAATATTCATATTTTATTAGTATTTTTCTAGAATCAGTGTTACTTTTTCACCTATGTTAAAAATTTTAAACTAATAGAATGTATTATGATTATTGGAAAAGTTATAAAATGGTGATTCAGCCCACAGATTGGAGTGAAAAATTGAGGGCCATATTTTTCTTTATGTATTCAGTTTGCTGAATACTTCTCAAAGTCATACTTTTCAAATGACAGAATAAGGCTCTTTAGAGGTGCCATGGGAGGTCCAACAGGCAGAGGATGAGCTGGAGAGGGTGTGCCTTGAAAGAACTTTTAGAAATTTCAGTTTTTTATTGTTCATAGCAAGAAGTGTCATGCTTATGAGTGAGGCAACCCTACTATGTTACCTGAATCTGCATTTGACTTCTCTTCTTCTCTGTTTTTAAGATAACTTTGACAATTTCAGTTACCTTGGAGGCTTTGAAGTTTTCAGTATAATCATTAAGCAATTGATAAGAGAAGCCTGGATTCATAGAAATTCTCAGTGGCCTTGCAGATACAAAAATTTAAGGAACTCATTTCTTATATTAATTGGGTAAGTTTATCTTCATTGCATAAATGTTCAGATAAGGGCAAACTTTTGCTTATATCAACAAAATATTATTACTTCCTTTTTCTTTGTGTTTCATCTCTCTGTGCATCAGTTCCATCAGTAAAATTGGATTAAAATAATACCTATTTTGCAGAACTGTTTTGAAGATTAATGCAGGAAAAGATTTATTGATGTGACTGGCACATAGCAAGTATTCATTATTATTCTTTTTATAACACTGATGAAATAATGACAAAATTATTAGTAATAATTTGGGTGGATGGTTAAGTTTGTGTGTATTTACTAGTGCAGTATTATTTTTTTTTCTTTAATATGAAATCTGTTTTCATTTCAGTCTCTAAATCCCTCAGACCAATGTACTCTCCTTTATGCTCACTGCCAAACACAGAGCCTGCCCCAAGCCCAACCATATTTCTACACATTAACTGAAAAAAACCCTTCCTCTTGTTCTCCCTGGATTTTGCTGTTCTCCAAAACCTTCCTGTTTCCCAATTGTCTCTATCTGAGAGTATTTGACTGTAGATGTTGGTTCAGGACGAATTTTAGTTATTCCCTGAACATTTTTCTAATCTCTCGGACTCCTTTGAGATTCTTTCTTGGTTGATTCTGAATAGAATTGATTTAGGCTTATCTGTGGATTTCCTTTAGGCTTATTTCTGGATTTCAGCTTCTCTGGTGGCTCAGATGGTAAAGCGTCTATCTGCAATGCAGGAGACCCAGGTTTGATCCCTGGGTAGGGAAGATCCCCTGGAGAAAGAAATGGTAACCCACTCCAGTACTCTTGCCTGGAAAATCCCATGGTCGGAGGATCCTGGTAGGCTACAGTCCATGGGGTCACAAAGAATCAGACACGACTGAATGACTTCACTTTCTTTCTTTCACGGATTTCATAATGTTGACTACTAGCATTTTCCAAATGTAAAATGAATTTGTTCAGTGAGACTGAACATTTTACAGGAGTTGTTTAGCTCACTTGGTGTGAGTTTTGTTTTAATGAAGTAGAAGTTGAGGATTCAGTCACCAGGAGGGCTAGTTAGCTTCACTTTGCCTCTGGTCAAAGCCTGAGTTTCCAGCCCTTGGAGGCAGAGACAGAGTTGTAAACTTGGTCACAGACAGCCTTAGACCGTGGTCATTGACAGATTTCTGAAATATTTAGTTTTAAGCCTTCTGTTTCATTCATTTTAGCCTATATACACTTGAGCCATGAAGACAAGGAAAAGTCCAGGTAGCAGTCTGAACTTAGTGAGACCATTACTGCCAATTAGAATTAAGAACCATACCTATCTCAACATGGAATAAGCAAATTTTTGAATAGATATTTTATTTTGGTAAAGAAAATTCCATATTAAAACTGAATGCATATATCCATACCTACCTGTTAATTCCTTTTCACCGCATATTTTACTCTGGTGCAGGTATCACTTTTGAATGAGTGCGTGTCACTCTTAATGAGTATGTAAGGTGTGGCAGATCCTATATTTGCTTTAATAATTGATACATGTAGTAATAGCTAGGTTGCTGACATTATTTAGCTCTTTAGTTCAGTTATTGCTTCAACCCCCTTCAAATTAATATTTGGAATCTTATAATGTTTTATATATATAATGTACATTTTTTGTAATAATGTGGAAGTATAAATTCCAGAATCAGGTAGATAGTTATACATTTTGATTTTTAAACAACATTTTAAAATAATTGAAGTTTTAAGCACTTTTGTGGTGGACTGTATTTTCATAGTATTGCATTTTTTGGTATCATATATGTATTTACACACCTTGTTTCAAAGCCAAAATATTTTTATAGTGTATCACAGACTCCTGATGCCTGTTTTTATATATATATATATATATTTTTTTTTAACCAAATAGTGATATGACTTTTTCGTACTTAAATAGAAAGTGAAAAAAATTGTGAAAACAAATATCAACTCTTTATATATTAATATAATATTCAATATTAATATGGGGTCACACAGAGTCAGATGTGACTGAAGCAACTTAGCTGCAGCAACAACAATATTAAAATTGAACTTGTCCAACAGGTAGCTCTTCTTGGCCGCCGCCCCTGACCTTGGACAAGGGGTAGCTCCTCTCTGCCGTGTTTCTGCACCATCAGAGCCGCCGCAATTCTGTGCCATCTCAGCCGCCCCTGAAGTATGTCCAAGACCAGGGGCAGCAGGCGAGAGGAGCTACCCCATGTCCAAGGTAAGGAGCAGTGGCTGTGCTTTGCTGGAGCAGCCATGAAGAGATACCCTAAGTCCAAGGTAAGAGAAACCCAAGTAAGACAGTAGGCACTGAGAGAGGGCATCAGGGGGCATATAGAATGAAACCACAATCACAGACAACTAACAAATCTGATCACATGGACCACAGCCTTGTCAAACTCAATGAAGCTAAGCCATGCCATGTGGGGCCACCCAAGACAGATGGGTCTTGGTGGAGAGGTCTGACAAAATGTGGTCCACTGGAGAAGGGAATGGCAAACCACTTCAATATTTTTGCCTTGAGAACCCCATGAACAGTATACAATGGCAAAAAGATAGGACACTGAAAAATGAACTCCCCAAGTTGGTAGGTGCCCAATATGCTACTGGAGATCAGTGGAGAAATAACTCCAGAAAGAATGAAGGGATGGAGCACTTGCTGTTCTTTCGAAACATCCCACTCTCACCTTCTCCCACAGAGTTCAAAAGTGCTCGGGCTTGGTGTACTGGGAAGACCCAGAGGAATCGGGTGGAGAGGGAGGTGGGAGAGGGGATTGGGATGGGGAATACGTGTGAATCTATGGCTGATTCATATCAATGTATGACAAAACCCACTGAAAAAATAAATAAATAAATAAAGGAAAAAAAAAAAAAAAAGAATGAAGGGATGGAGACAAAGCAAAATCAATACCCAGTTGTGGATGGGACTGGTGATAGAAGCAAGGTTGGATGCTGTAATATTGCATTGGAACTTGAAATGTTAGGCCCATGAATCAAAGCAAATTGGAAGTGGTCAAACAGGAAATGACAAGAGTGAACATCGACATTCTAGGAATCAGTGAACTAAGATGGCCTGGAATGTGTGAATTTAACTCAGATGACCATTATATCTACTACTGTGGGCAAGAATCCCTTGGAAGAAATGGAGTAGCCATACTAGTCAACAAAAGAGTCCAAAATACAGTACTTGGATGCAATCTCAAAAACAACTGAATGATTTCTGTTCATTTCCAAGGCAAACCATTCAGTATTATGGTAATTCAAGTCTATGCCCTGATCAGTAACGCTGAAGAAGCTGAAGTTGAATAGTTCTATGAAGACCTACAAGGCCTTGTAGAGCTAACACTCAAAAAAGATGTCCTTTTTCATTATAGGGGATTGGAATTCAAAAGTAGGAAGTCAAGAAACACCTGGAGTAACAAGCGAATTTGGCCTTGGATTACGGAATGAAGCAGGGCAAAGGCTAATAGAGTTCTGCCAAGAGAACACACTGGTCATAGCAAACACACTCTTCCAACAGCACAAGAGAGGACTCTATACATGGACATCACCAGATGGTTGACACTGAAACCAGATTGATTATATTCTTTGCAGCCAAAGATGGAGATGCTCTATACAGTCAGCAAAAACAAGACCGGGAGCTGACTGTGGCTCAGATCATGAATTCCTTACTGACAAATTCAGACTGAAATTGAAGAAAGTGGAGAAAACCACTAGACCATTCAGGTACGACCTAAATCAAATCCCTTCTGACTATACAGTGGAGGTGAGAAATAGATTTAAGGGACTAGATCTGCTAGACAGAGTGCCTAATAAACTATGAATGGAGGTTCATCACATTGTACAGGAGACAGGAATCAAGACCATCACCAAGAAAAAGAAATGCAAAAGCAAAATGGTTGTCTGAGGAAGCCTTGCAAATACCTGTGAAAAGAAGGGACTGAAAAGCAAAGGAAAAAAAGGAAAGATATACCCATTTGAATGCAGAGTTCCAAAAAATAGGAAGGAGAGATAAGAAAGCCTTCCTCAGTGATCAGTGCAAAGAAATAGAGGTAAACAATAGAGTGGGAATGATTAGAGATCTCTTCAAGAAAATTAGAGATACCAAGGGAGCACTTCATGCAAAGATGGGCTCAATAATGGAAAGAAATGGTAGGGACCTAACAGAGGCAGAAGATATTAAGAAGAGGTGGCAAGAATGCATGGAAGAACTGTACAAAAAAGATCTTCATGACCCAGATAATCACAATGGTGTGATCACTCAACTAGAGCCAGACATCCTGGATTGTGAAGTCAAGTGGGCCTTAGGAAGCATCAGTACAAACAAAGCTGGTAGAGGTGATGGAATTCCAGTTGAGCTAGTTCAAATCCTGAAAGATGATGCTGCAAAAGTGCTGCGCTGAATATGACATCAACTGTGGAAAACTCAGCAGTGGCCATAGGACTGAAAAATGTCAGTCTTCATTACAATCCCAAAGAAAGGCAATGCGAAAAAATGCTCAAACTACCACACAGTTGCACTCACTAACACTCTAGTAAAGTAATGCTTAAAATTCTCCAAGCCAGGCTTCAGCAATACGTGAACCGTGAACTTCCAGATATTCAATCTGGATTTAGAAAAGGCAGAGGAACCAGAGATCAAATTGCCAACATCCACCGGATCATCGAAAAACCAAGAGAATTCCAGAAAAACATTTATTTCTGGTTTATTGGCTATGCCAAAGCCTTTGACTGTGTGGAGCACAATAAACCGGAAAAATTCTGAAAGAGATGGGAATACCAGACCACTTGCCCTGCCTCTTGGGAAACCTGTATAAACTTCAGGAAGCAACAGTTAGAACTGGACACAGAAAAACAGCCTGGTTCCAAATAGCAAAAAGAGTACGTCAAGGGTATATATTGCCACCCAGCTTATTTAAATTATATGCAAAGTACATCTGGAAGAAGCACAAGCTTCAATCAAGATTGCCAGGAGAAATATCAATAGCCTCAGATATGCAGACAACACCACCCTTATGGCAGAAAGTGGAGAACTAAAGAGTCTCTTGATGAAAGTGAAAGAGGATAGTGAAAAAGTTGGTTTAGAGCTCAACATTCAGAAAACTAAGATCATGGCATCTGGTCCCATCACTTCACAGCAAATAGATGGGGAAACAGGGGCTGAATTTATTTTTCTGGGCTCCAAAATCACTGCAGATGGTGATTGCAACCATGAAATCAAAAGACCCTTACTCCTTGGGAGGAAAGTTATAACAAATCTAGATAGCATATTAAAAAGCAGAGACAATACTTTGTCAACAAAGGTCTGTGTAGGCAAGGCTATGGTTTTTCCAGTGGTCATGTATGGATGTGAGAGTTGGGCTATAAATAAAGCTGAGTGCTGAACAATTGATGCTTTTGAACTGTGGTGTTGGAGAAGCCTCTTGAGAGTCCCTTGGACTGCAAGGAGATCCAACCAGTCCATCCTAAAGGAGATCAGGCCTGGGTGTTCATTGGAAGGACTGACGCTGAAGCTGAAACTCCAATACTTTGGCCACCTGATATGAAGAGCTGACTCATTTGAAAAGACCCTGATGCTCGGAAAGTGGAAGACAGGAGAGGAAGGGGATGACAGAAGATGAGATGGATGGATGGCATCACCGACTCAGTGGACATGGGTTTGTTTGGACTTCGGGTGTTGGTGAAGGACAGGGAGGCCTGGTGTGCTGTGGTTCATGGGGTTGGCAAGATTCGGACAGAACTTAGCAACTGAACTGAACTGAACTCTCCAACTGGATGCTTTTGTAGATTCTCCACTCATGTAATGCCCTACTTCCATGACTGACTTCCTATAGTGCATTATCTCTTCAGAAAAAAATCAAGAGCAATGTGCTTATTGTGCTTTCCTTGATATTCATGAATGAAAATAACTAATCCCATTTCCTACTTTACATTCCTAGTGAAGTGGTTGGAATGACCCAGAGGAAAACCTAATGTCACAACTTATTTCTGTCCACTGAGCTGAAAGCCTAAAGTGCTGCCAAAGCAACTCCCCATTTTCTCCTTGTCTAGATCTTAGTCTCTCTCTTCTAGGGCTTTGGATCAAGGTCATAAAATTTAAAGTTCCTTAATCTCCTATTTCCCTGAAGCAATCTACCTAATCACTCTTGTATTTCTTGGACATTGCAAGAAAGACACTGCATTCATTATCCTTTTCTTTGCCTGCCAAATGCTGTATCCCCAGTCTCCTACCCTCCAAAGTTGTCATTTGAGAACCTGGGACAAGGTACAGTTGATGGACCTTGGCAGCAAGGAGAGAAATGAGCCAAAGATTATGTTTCTGTATGAAAATCTTGTTGATTGTTTTCCCTACAGATGGCAGATAATCAAAACAGGTAACATTTTGGTGAGCATTTTCAGTAATACTCTCTCTCTTACTTCAATGAATTATTTCCTTAATTTAATATCCTTAAATTAAAACTTAATTTAAAGGCTTGATTTGTTTTGATTTTACTTAAATCTCATATATTTTGGTGCTCTCAGGAAAACTAAAGCAATGCCTGGGTTTCTCTAAGAAAGAAGAGAATGGAGAATGAAATGTCTTTTTTTTTTTTTTTTAATTTTTTTATTAGTTGGAGGCTAATTACTTCACAACATTTCAGTGGGTTTTGTCATACATTGA
>NC_057419.1:86517964-86523722 GCF_019320065.1 Cervus canadensis
TTTTTTGTAAGGTTATAGTGTATTGAAAATGAAAATTAAGGAGTAGTAGAGGAGTACTAGAGGACTTTAAAAGAAATAAGAGAAAAAGAAAAATAGAAAATAGAAGAGAAAAAGGAAAGAAAAAAAAAGAAGAAAAAAGAAAAAAAAAAAAAGAAAAAAAATTTTTTTTCCCCTAATTAAAAAAATGGTAAAAATCTATGAAAATGAAAGTTAAGGAGTAATGGGGGAGTAATAGGGAATTTTAAAGGAAAATAAAAGAGAAAAAATAAAAAAGAAAAAATATAAAAAGAAAAAAAAATTTTTTTTTTCCTTACTCAGAAAAAAAAATATATATATACATATATCTAGGAATTTCTCTGGAGCTGTTGCGGTCAGTGTGGGTTCGGCTCAGTTTCAGATAGCTCCTCGTTCCAGCTTACACTTCTCGATATCTACGGGGCCCTTCCGGTGTAGTCGGTGTTTTCTACGGGGATTTTAATCTGTTGCACCAGTCCCTTCTGAAGCGGTTCCCTTTGTTTATTTGGCTTCTGTTTGCCGGTCTCTTCAGAGCCTCATTTCCGCCCTGACACAGGCGGGCGGAGGTGGACTCTTATTCAGGTAGCTAGTTCCGTCGCTCTGTGCGGCAGGGAGGAGCTGGCGCTATGGGGATGGGCTTGCGCCGCGGGGACGGGCTGGCGCTGCCGGGAGGGGCTGACGCTGCTTTCTCAGTCTGCGCTGCTCAGGCTCCTGGCTGTTCTATATGGAGCGCACCCCGCGCTGCAAGAGGTTCCAGCCCTCGGGTGTTCCACAAAAGCGCGGAACGAAAAGCTGCGCCCGCTCTCTGTGCCTTCCCCATCAGAGCGGTCCAGGCAGCCAGGGGCTTGATGGGCGCGCTATCCCCAGGTGTGGCGCACCCACTCCCTTCCGCGGACCCAGTCTCAGTTTCCGCTGGCGCCAGTCGGGTGCGCGCGCCTTCCGCCCTCCGCGTCCCCAGCCCCAGTCCCCGCCCGCCCCGGTCGGATGCCTGCGCCCTGTGTCTCGCGGCGACCTTCCCCGCCCCCCTGCCTCCTGCCTCCGGCGGGGCTGGGCCGGTCCGCAGCCTGCGAGTTCTTCTCGGGACTTTCTCGGTCCCTTTGTTCTGCGAACGGCCGGCAGTGTGTTCCGGCCCGTTAATTTTCTCTCTCTCTTTTGGTCTCCCACAATTCAAGTTGGCAACTCACAGAAGCTCCCTCCGATTGTCCTCAGGGCACTCAGGCCTGGAACCTACCCCAAGCAATGCCGCCTAAGACTCCCTTCCCGGAACGGGTCTCCGTCCTTAGCTCTTTTGTCTCTCTTTTTATCTTTTATGTTTTGTCCTACCTCCTTTTGAAGACAATGGTCTGCTTTTCTGGGCGCCTGATGACCTCAGCTAGCAATCAGAAGTTGTTTTGTGAAGTTTGCTCTGCGTTCAGTTATTCTTTTGATGAATTTGTAGGAGAGAAAGTGGTCTCCCCGTCCTACTCCTCCGCCATCTTGGCTCCTCCCCTGAAATGTCTTTTTTAAAAATATCTTTTCATAGGATGGGCATCCAAGGCAGATAGAGTGATCTTCTTCATTGTCCTGTTTGGAGAGCCCATAGCATACATAGTATGAAAGACAATGAATGTTTAGTTTGGGGAATCTTTGATGGTTAAGATTTTTCAGATTGGGTTTTTAATGATAAAAACACTGACTACTCTTCTTACAGCTTATGAAGATGAAAAAGCAAATTATGAACTGTGAAATCAGTAACAAAAATATGAGATTAAGAAATTTAATCCCACATTAGACTTAATCATGTCATGCTCTAAGTTCTTCCATATGAAAGAAAAGCTCTGACCATGTGTCTATTTCCAGTTATTTTACCTTTCCCTCAAACCAGTGAACTAAAAAGAGTAGTGTACAATCTGTTGTCAGCACTTATTTTCTTTCTTTTTACCATCTATGCCTTAATCCACTGCAGTCTGGCGGTTGCCCCTATGAAATTGCTCTTGCTAAGAAGTTTACCAATGGTCATTTAATTGGTAGTAAAAGTGACATCTGGATTTAATCTGTTCCATTATACATTAGTGTTATGATCTTTGGCAATCTAACTGATTTTTGTAAAATGGTGATAATAATTGGACTGACCTTATAGGGTTGATGTAAAGATTAAACATGATAATTTATACCCAGGACTTGACATAGTTCCTGGCTCAATAAATGTTAAATAATATTGTTCTTTCCCATTCTTCACTTTTCTGTGACATTCCACACTGTTATTCACTTTCCTTTTTTAAACTCTTCTAGTTCTCCTCTTAGGTTTTCATTAAACCACTCTTTCCGAATATCTTTCCTGCCTTTGTGAATTATTTATCCATCTTTCTTGAAATCTCCAATTCCTCCAACCATTTTGACATTAGTATAAAGAGAAATCTGAGTTAATATTTTGACTCTGTCACTCACAACTTTGATAAGCTTGAGAAAGTGACTTAACTTCCCTGGACCTTTGTTTCTTCATTTGCAAAATGGCACTGAGTAGTACCCATCTCCAATGTTTGTTATGAAGATGTTTATCTATTAATTTATTTAACAAATATTTACTGAATACTTACTTATGTGCCATACTTTTCTTTGGGTACAGAAGATAAGGTGGTTAGTAAAGTAGATCTAACCTTTCTGTTCCCTCAAGGAATTTATATTCTAGTGTGGGAATTCTAGTGGGGAAACAAAATAAACAGGCAAATGTATAGATTCAGATTTAAATAAGGTATATAAAGAAAAAAACGGGTAATAGTCTAGAAAATTACTGTTGTGAGATTGAGTAATTTATATTTGCATTGGAGATCAGACAAAGCCTTACAAGAGAGTGACATTTGAGCTGGACCTTAATAAGAAGAAAGAATCATAATGTGATAAAATCATCAGTCAAAACATTTCACAAAGAAGTTAACAGCAACTACAAAGGACTTAAGGTGGAAATAAACTATCTAAGGAATAATAATAAGGCCAATATGGTTGGAGATGTGTAAACTAAATGGTGAATGTAAGTAGCTGAGGTTGAAGAGGTAGGTTAAGGCCAGATCATATAGAATAATGGAAAGTTACCAGAGGGATTTCAAGCAGTAAAGGACATGATCTAATTTGCATTTTAAGAGATGACTGGCTACTATATGGAGAATGAATTGGAGGTGGGTGAGGAGTGCAATGAAGGAGAACAGATGGGAGATACCATAGCTATCCGGGTGAAAGATGATGATATATTGGACTAAAGTGGTAGTGATGCCAATGAAAGAAGGGGACAGATTTGGGTTATATTTTAGAAGTCAGGTTAATGGGGTTGTTGGTGGTTTGATGTGTGGCAAGAAGAGAGAAGTATAAGGAAAAGAGGAATTGAATCAGGTGGATGGTAGTGTCACATACTGAGATGGGAAAAACTAGGAGAGTTCTGTTTTTGTGGCTTCAGTTAAATACAGGTAAAACATTTAGCACATTACTAGGTGTGGAATAGGTGTGCTCAACTATTTATTGTACAGGATACAGTGTCCAAAACCATCCCAAAGAAAAAGAAATGAGAGAAGGCAAAATGATTGCCTGAGGAGACCTTACAAATGGGTTAGTAAAGAAGAGAAGTGAAAGGCAAAGGAGAAGGGGAAAGATATGCCCAACTGAATTTGGAGTTCCAGAGAAGAGAAAGGAGAGATAAGAAAGCCTTCTTAAGTGAACAATGCAAAGAAATATAGAAAAACAGTAGAATGGGAAATATTAGAATCTCTTCAAGAAAATTGGAGATACCAAAGTAATATTCCATGCAAAAATGGGCACAATAAAAGGCAGAAATGACAAGGACCTAACGGATGGAGAAGAGATTAAGAAGTGGTGGCAAGAATACACAGAAGAATTGCATTAAAAAGTGACTCAGATAAACACAATGTTGTTGTCACTCACCTAGAGCCAGACATCCTGGAGTGTGAAGTCAAGTGGGCCTTAGGAAGCGTTACTACAAACAAGGTTAATGGAGGTTATGAAATTCCAGCTGAGCTATTTAAAACCCCAAATGACCATGATGTTAAAGTGCTGCACTCAAAATGCCACCAAATATGGAAAACTGAGCAATGGCCACAGGACTGCAAAAAGTCAGTTTTCATTTCAATCCCAAAGAAAGGCAATGCCAAAAAATGTTCAAACTACTGCACAATTGCATTCATTTCACATGCTAGCAAGGTAATGTTCAAAACCCTTCAAGCTATACTTCAAGAGTACATGAACCAAGAACTTCCAGATGTACAAGCTAGATTTAGAAAAGGCAGAGGAATGAGAGATTAAAATACCAACATCCACTTTTAGGTGATGGCAGAGGAATAGGACGGGGAGACCAATTTATCCCTCACAAATTCATTGAAAGAACATTAGAACGCTGAGCAAACTCCACAAAACAACTTCTGATCACTAGCAGAGGACATTAGGCACCCAGAAAAGCAACCCATTGTCTTCAAAAGGAGGTAGGACAAAGTATAAGATAAAAAGAGAGACAAAAGAGCTAGGGAGAGGGACCCATCCTGGGAAGGGAGTTGTAATAGAGGAAGTTTCCAAACACCAGGAAACCCTCTCACCAGTGGGTCTGGGGGAAGTTTTCGAATCTCAGAGGGCAACCTAACCGGGAGGAAAAATAAATAAAACCCACAGATTATATGCCTAAAAGCAACTCCCAGCAGAAAAGTACCCCAGACGCTCACATCCACCAGCAGCAGGTGTAGGATAGCGAGAGAGAGAGAGAGAAAATTAACCTGTGAAAAGCCCTAATCTAAGGCACTGCTGGCCCGTTTGCAGAAAAAAGAAAGGACTGAGCAATTCCAGACAAGAGCTAGCTGCGGGCTGGCCTATCCCCCATCGGATGCAGGAGGCAGAGGGGAGGGGAAAAGGGCAAACTCGGCCCCAGAGATGGCATCCACTACCAAACTGCAAACAGGCTTCCAGTTTCTAACCAAAGACTTCCTGAGGTTCTGGATGATTGACATCCACCAGGAGGGTCGCAGCCAGAGATCAGCTCCCCAGGAGAGACACAAGGCACATTGGACCTGGCGCACTCAGAAACTGAGGCTGGGATGGAGAGGGGAGAAGCTGTGCTGCACCTGAAGAGAGTGCGTTCATCATACTCCTGGCTGCCTGAGGTTCTCAGAGCAGAGAAGGCACAAAACGCAGACCCAACCAAGTCTGGGCCTTTGTGGAGTACCCGAAAACCTGAACCTGAGCGGCTTGGACCTGGGAAGTGCATGCAACTCAGGGCCCACTCCCTGTAGAGCAGCCTGGATCCTGAGCAGTGTAGACGGGGAAAGCATACACACCATGAACGGGGGCAAACCCAGTGTGGCTGGAACACTGTGAGTACTCCCCACACACGCCAGTGATATTTGTTTGCAGTGCTCCTCCCTCCCCACAGCGTGACTGAACAAGCGAACCTAAACAAGAGACCACCTCCACCTCCTTGTGTCAGGGTGGAAATTAGACACTGTAGAGACCTGCAAACAGAAGCCAAATAAACAAAGGGAACTGCTTTAGAAGTGACAGGTGCAACAGACTAAAATCCCTGTAGTTAACACCAATTACACTGGAAGGGGCCTATAGATATTGAGAAGTATAAGCTGGAAAAAAGAAATATCTGAAACTGAACTGAACCCACACTGCCCGCAAAAGCTCCAGAGAAATTCCTAGGAATATTTTTACTATTATTATTATTTTTTAATTAAAATTCTTTCTCTCTTTTTTTTTTTTTTTTTTTTTT
>NC_057419.1:86523822-86560427 GCF_019320065.1 Cervus canadensis
AACAGACATTTCTCCAAAGAAGACATACAAATGGCTAACAAACACATGAAAAGATGCTCAACATCACTCATTATCAGAGAAATGCAAATCAAAACCTCAATGAGGTACCATTACATGCCAGTCAGGATGGCTGCTATCCAAAAGTCCACAAGCAATAAATGCTGGAGAGGGTGTGGAGAAAAGGGAACCCTCTTACACTGTTGGTGGAAATGCAAACTAGTACAGTCACTATGGAAAACAGTGTGGAGATTCCTTAAAAAACTGGAAATAGAACTGCCATATGACCCAGCAATCCCACTCCTGGGCATACACACCAAGGAAACCAGATTTGAAAGAGACATGTGTACCCCAATGTTCATCGCAGCACTGTTTATAATTGCCAGGACATGGAAGCAACCTAGATGCCCATCAGCAGATGAATGGATAAGGAAGCTGTGGTACATATACACCATGGAATATTACTCAGCCATTAAAAATAATGTAGTTGAATCAGTTCTAATGAGATGGATGAAACTGGAGTGCATTATACAGAGTGAAGTAAACCAGAAAGATAATCACCAATACAGTATACTAGAGCATATATATGGAATTTAGAAAGATGGTAATAATAACCCTGTATGCAAGACAGAAAAAGAGACACAGACGTATAGAACAGACTTTTGGACTCTATGGGAGAAGGTGAGGGTGGGATGATCTGAGAGAATAGCATCTAAATATGTATATTATCAAGTGTGAAACAGATCGGCAGTCCAGGTTGAATGCATGAGACAAGTGCTCAGGGCTGGTGCACTAGGATGACCCAGAGGGGTGGGATGGGAAGGGAGGTGGGAGGGGGTTCAGGATGGGGACCATATGTAAATCCATGGCTAATTCAAGTCAATGTATGGCAAAAACCACTACAATATTGTAAAGTAGTTAGCCTCCAACTAATAAAAATAAATGAAAAAATAAAATAAAATACCAACATCCATCAGATCAGAGAAAAAGCAAAGGGATTCAGAAATCATCTACTTCTGCTTCATTGACTAAACTAAAGCCTTTGACTGTGTGGATCATGACAAACTATGGAAAATTTTTATAGATATGGGAAATACCAGATCTTTTTACCTGCCTCCTGAGGACTATATGCACGTCAAGAAGCAACAGATAGAACCGGACATGGAAAAACTGACTGGTTCAAAAATGAGAAAATATACATCAAGGCTGTATATTGTCACCCTGCTTATGTAACTTACATGCAACGTACATCATGCAAAATGCCTGGCTGATTTAATCACAAGCTGGAATCAAGATATGCAGATGAAACCACTCTAATGGCAGATGAGAGTGAAAACGCTGACTTAAAGCTCAACGTTCAAAAAACCAAGATCATGGCATCTGGTTCCACCACTTTATGGCAAATAGATGGGAAAATAATGGAAACTGTGACAGACTCTATACTCTTGAGCTCCAAAATCACTGGAGATGGTGCCTGCAGCCACAAAATTAAAAGCTCCTTGGAAGAAAAGGTATGACAAACTTAGACAGCTTATAAAAAGCAGAGACATCACTTTGCCAACAAAGGTCCATCTAGTCAAAGCTATGGTTTTTCTGGTAGTCATGTGTGGATGTGAGAGTTGGATGCTAAAGAAGGCTGAGGGCCAAGGAATTGATGCTTTTGAACTGTGGTGCTGGAGAAAACTCTTGAGTCGCTTGGGCAGCCAGGAAATTAAATCACTCATTTCTTAAGGAAATCAATCCTGTATATGCATTGAAAAGATTGATGCTGAAGCTCCAATTCTTTGGCCACTTGATGCAAACAGTTGACTCATTGGAAAAGGCCCTGATGCTGGAAAGATTGAGGGCAAGTGGAGAGAGGGGTGACAGAGGATGATATCATGTACATTATAAATGTCAATATTTGTGTTTGTTACCAAATGTGATTTATAAGCAAACAGAACCTTTAAATGTTATTCTCTTTTGCATTTCTAGTACCTTGCACAGTGTCTAGCATTAGCTAGGAAGAAAGGGAAAATGAGATAAACAAAGAAAGGAAGTGAGAATAGGAGGGAGGGAATGAAGGAGAGTGGGGAAAATATTGCCTGTATATTAAGTGTTTCTAAGTGTTTATATACTGATGTTGGGCAAACAAAAGGCACAAATAAAATCTGTGAAGTAAAAGCAGAAAACATTGAGAAAAACAACATTCATCCAAAAGATCACAGAGTTCCCATGCAATTTTTTTTCTTTTTTGTTAAATGTACATTTTCAGATTGGAAATATTATATGAACATTATTGAAAATTAACAAGTAATAAAGACACTAACAAAAAAATAAAAATAACTTTAAATTCTTCAGTCTAGATATAGACAATATTAGCATTTTGATGTAGGTTTATACATATTTTTACTATGCATATAAAAATAATTGCAAATTTGAGCTAGTATTATAATTACAACCTGCCTTTAAAAGTAAAATAAATATGAGCTTTTTATATTTTATTGAAGCATAGTTGACATACCATATTGATTTTGAGTATACAACAGGATGTTTTAATGTTTATATACAACAGGAAATCATCTCTGTGACAAGTTTGGTAAACATCTGTCACTGTAATAAGTTATTATTATTATATTGCTGACTAAATTATCTATATTATACCTTACATTTCTGTGATTTATTTATTCTATGACTGGAAGTTTGTACATTTTAATCCCTTCTATTTCCCCATTACCATCCCCTCTGGCAACCACCAGTTTGTTCTATATATCTATGACTCAGTTTCTGTTTTGTTATGTTTGTTAATTTCTTCTGCTTTTTTTAGGTTCTACATGTAAGTGAAATAGTATTTTATTTGTCTTTCTGTGTCTGATTATTTCACTTATCATAATACCCTCTATATCCATCCATCTTGTTGCAAATGGAAAGATTTCATTCTTTTTATGGCTGAATAGTTTTTATATATAAAGGAATATTATATATATACACATATATATGTGTATATATATGTGTGTGTATGTATATACATACATATACATACACACACACACGCGCGCGCGCACACACACACACACACACACACACACACACATATATATATATATTCCTGGAGAAGGAAATGGCAACCCACTCCAGTAGTCTTGCCTGGAGAATTCCATGGACAGAGGAGCCTGTCAGGCTACAGTCCATGGGGTTGCAAGAGTCGGACACAACTTAGCGACTAAACAACCAACCAATATAATATAATATATTATATATATAACACCTTCTTTATCTATTCACCTGTTGATGGACACTTAGGTTGCTTCCATATCTTGACTGCTGTAAATAATGTTGAAATGAACATAGGTATGCAGATGCCACTTCAAATTAGTGTGTGTTTTCTTCAGATAGATTTCAAGGAGTGGAAATGCTGGATCATACAGTGGTTTTACTTTTAACTTTTAAAGGAAACTCCATGCCATTTTCTATAGTGGCTACACTAATTTACATATGAGGGTTCCTTTTTCTCCACAAGCACACCAACATCTTATTTGTTGTCTTCTTGATAATAACCATTCTGACAGGTATGAGGTGGTATTTCATTATGATTTCAATTTGCATTTCCCTGACAATTAGTGATATTAAGAATCTTTTTATGTGTCTTTTGATCATGTGTATGTCTTCTTTGGAAGAATGTCTATTCAGGTTTTCTGGCTATTTTTAATCAGATTGCTTGCTTTTTTGAAATTGAGTTTCATGAATTCTTTGTATATTTTGAATATTAACCCCTTACCATATATATCATTTATATATATATATCTTCTTCCACTTAGCAAGTTGCCTTTTCATTTCATTAGGGGTTTCCTTTGCTATGCAAAGATTTTTCAATTTGATATAGTGCAATTGTTTACTTTGGTTTTTCTTTCCCTTGTTGAGGCAACAGATCCAAAGAGATATTGCTAAGACCAATGCCAAAGAGTTTATTGCCTATGTTTTTCCTAGGACTTTTATGATTTCAGGTCTTATATTTTAAGTCTTTAGCCTATTTTGAATTTATTTTTATATATTGTATAAGAAAATGGTCCACATTTATTATTTTGTGTATATCTGTCCAGTTTTCCCATTATTAAAGAGATTGTTTTTTTTTTCACTTTATATTCTTACTTATTTTGTCATAGATTAATTGATCATATAAGCAAAAGCTTAGTTATGGGCTCTCTATTCTGTTCCATTGATCTACGTGTCTGTTTTTGTATGATTGCCCTACTGTCTTGATTACTATAGCTTTGTAATATTGATTGTAACCAGACAGCATGATATCTCCAGTTTTGTTTTTTCTCAAGATTGCTTTGGCTATTTAGGGTCTCTCGTGGTTGAATATTAATTTTAGAATTATTTGTTCTGATTCTGTGAAAAAAAAGTGATAGATATTTTGTTAGATATTGCACTGAGTATTGCTTTGGGCAGTATGGTTGCTTTAACAATATTAATTCTTTCAATCCATGAGCACAATATACCTCTCTGTTTATTTGTGTCTTCTTCAATTTTTTTCATCAATGTCTTCTAGTTTTTAAGAGTACAAGTTTTCTGCCTCCTTGGTTAAATTTATTCCTAGGTATTTTATTATTTTTTATTCAATTAAAACTGGCATTGTTTTTAATTTTTTTCCTAATAGTTCATTATCAATGTGTAGAAATGCAGCAGATGACTGTATAAATTTATATCCTGCAACTTTATTGAATTTATTAGTTCTAATAATTTTTTTGCTGATGTCTTTAAGGGTTTCTTTATACAGTATCATATTTGCAAATAGTGATAGCTTTACTTCTTCCTTTCAAATTTTGTATGTCTTTTGTTTCTTTCTCTAGTCTGATTTTTGTGGCTAGATATTCATATACTATGTTGAATAAAAGTGGAATGAGTGGGCATCTTTGTCTTGTTTCTGATTTTAGAGGAATAGTTTTCAGCTTTTCTCCATTGAGTATGATCTTAGTCATGGGTTGTCATAAATGACCTTTATTATGTTGATATATGTTCCATCCATACCCACTTTGTAGAGAGGTTATTTTTTTATCATAAATGGATGTTGTGTTTTAGATTTTTTTTTTCTGCATCTAGGGAAACGATCATGTTTATCTTTAGTCTTGTTAACATGGTGTATCATATTGATTGAATTGCAGATATTGAACCATTCTTGCATCCCCAGGATAAATCCCAGTTAATTATGGTGTATGATCCTTATAACATGTTGTTGAATTCAGTTCACTAGTATTTTGTTGAGGGTTTTTATATCTATGTTCATCAGGAAAATTGGCCTGTAATTTTCTTATTTTGTCATGTCTTTGGTTTGGGGTAATGCTGGCCTCATAGAATAAATTTGGAGTAATAATTCCTCTTCAATTTTTGGAATAGTTTGAGGATTACAGGTATTAATTCTTTAAATGTTAGGCAGAATTTATCTGTGAAGCAGTTTAGTTTAGTCCTGTAATTATGTTTCTTGGGATTTTTTTTGATTAATGATTCAATTTCCTTGCTAATAATCAGTCCATTCATATTTTACATTTCTTCCTGATTCAGTCTTGGGAAGCTGCATGTTCCTAGAAACTTATCCACTTTATCTAGATTGTCAACTTTATTGGCATATAATTGTTCATAGTAATCTCTTATGATTCTTTGTATTTCTATAGCTTTGGTGTAAGTTCTCCTTTTTCATTTCTGATTTTCTTTATCTGGGCTCTCTATCTCTCTGTCTCTCTCTCTCTCAATGTATCTGGCCAAAGGTTTATCAGATTTGTTATCTTTTCAAAGAACCAGTTCTCAGTTTCATTGGTTTTTACTACTGTTTTTTTCCAGTCTCTGTTTCATTTCTTTTGCTCTGATCTTTATTATTTTCTTACTTCTAATAACTTTAAGTTTGGGGGAACTTAAATAACAGATTAGTCTCTTATTTTGGGGATATGATGACACAAACTCATGGAGAGTAGTATTTGCCCAAGATCATATAGCTTGATAGTATGATATGAATAAGACTTCTTAATTTTAATTCATATATTCTCTCTACTCTATTCTACCTTTAAAAATTGATATACTTAAATTTTGGAGCAGTTTTAGGTTTATAGTTAAAACTGATTATAAAATACAGACCTCACTCCCATTTCCCCTATAATTTACATCTTGTATTTGGAGCTGGCCTGTGATGGAACTGCTTTATTTCTCTATACTCAATTAAGGCACAGAACTACTCTACATCATACCAATAGAAATGGCTTGCATGGCCAAAGAAAAAGACTCCAAAAGGATGAGCAATTCTGAAAGAAGATAACAGAAGACTTGGCTTAGAACACATATTTTTAGCTGACTATTGTTTAAAGTTGTTTTGTTTTATTCTTCAAATTAGATGTTACTGAGATAAAATAAGCTCACATTTATATATTCAGCGTTGACCAGAGAAAGACATTATATTGATATATATTAAATTTCAAGAGCACACACACACACTGGCATGATTTAATTTACTTAAGATCTGAGTCATGGGATTATTATTCATAGTTTGGTTTAAACTTACTTTCTTATACTGAAGAAATTATAAAAATCTCCCACATAGTTTATCCCATATAAGGAAAAAGACTGCATTGAAAAGGTAGTTCAAGACATATTCTCATCACACTTCTTAAAAACAAAAACTGTAAAGCCATTAAGTATCTTTAGATAGTACTTTACTATAAGAAGAGAAGAACAAAGAAGGTTGACATATGTGACAAACTTTGAAGAAATATGTATAAATAAGATAAATATACACACATTTTATGGATGATTAAGTTAAAATACCTCTGTAAACCAAACTAGTTATCTTCTTCTAGCTTCTCTTTCCTGACTTTGATGATCTTATTCTGTACATATCAATATTTTATAATATTATTTCAGTACTGCTATTATATTTTCCACTGTGTTATAACATCTTTTATTCTTGCCTGTTGTATTCAGTATTTTGAGGGAGCACATTCAAATTATTTATTTCAGTAATGTGTGCCCTGCTAGGTTTGGAAAAGTTTAGAGGGTACCAATGCTATTTTTATTTTACCATCTGATATATTGCTAAGAAAAATTTAGCATCCCAATGTCTGGTTCATAGTAAGTGATCATAGATTTTTTTATCTTAACTTTTTTGGAATGCATAAATAAATGAGTAACTGAATGCATGCATGGATAAATCATGGCAGGTAAGATCATAAGAGAGACTGAAGTACTATTTTCAGAAATGATTCCTCAGGAAACCATTTAAGCATATGAGATAGCCTTGAAGTGAGCCAAAGGTAATATTTATATTTCAATATAACTATGAAGTATACCAGTACAAAGTTAATGTTTGCATGAGTCATACAGATATAAGAAAAAAAATTCCATCACATTTGAGTGAAACAGCTACTTGAAGTAATGCTGCTTATTTCTCTCACATCTCCTGAATATTTGCGTCCTTTTTTTCCTTTAAGTGACCTCAACCACTGGTTAAAGTGCACAAACTTTAGAGACAGAAAGACCTTGTTTCAAATCCCAGCTTTTGTTAGTTGTGTGATCTTGTTACAGCAACTTTATGAGTCTCTGTTTCTCTATTATTAAGTTAAAGATAAAGTTAGCAATCTATGACTGTTATAAGAAATAAAATGAGATATTGCACGCATACATGATAAACACTTAATACTTGTTTTTTGTTGTTTAGTCACTAAGTTGTGTCTGACTCTTTTGTGACCCCGCCAGGCTCCATTGTCCATGGAATTTCCCAGATAAGAATACTAGAATGGATTGACATGTCCTTTTCCAGGGGATCTTCCTGACCCAGGGATTAAACCCACGTCTCCTACATTGGCAGGCAGATTCTTTACAACTGAGCCACCAGGGAAGTCCAATACAATAGTAGGTGATATTTATTTTGTGGTATTTATACATTTTTCTCTAATTTTCATCATTTTTCCTTCTTACCCAAAGCATCACTCTGTCCAACATTCCATTTTGCCTCTTCATATTTGATTATTTCTTTCGGATTACTACTTAGACCTTGGCCTCTGTCTTATTTGATGATCAAGTCATAAATCTTTAACACATCTTTCACATCTGATTCCCTGGAAATTTTTTGAGAAATTATCTATCTGAGTATCTCTAATATTTAGCTTCTTGTTTGGGGTTTCTTCTTGGTCTGGAGTGGAAGCAGTATAGGTGCACACATGAAAATTGTTTACATAATTCTGATTTTAAAATGCAATTGCAGCTGTTCTCAAATAGCAGTGCTGACAGGTCTGCATAAAACAAACAAACAAACCAAAAAAAAAAAATGAAGCTTGCTATAAATACATTCCTGGCTCCTACCTCAGATATTTTAATTCAGTACGTCTACAGTAGGGTCAGGATGCTATTTTAAAAGAAGGAATGAGAAAGAAAAATACCACTCCAGGTGATTTTGAGGCATAGCAAGTTTTGCGAATCAATTGTCTATTCATTCAGCAAAAATAAATGCATCTAATAAATATCTTGCAGTGCAGGTGTTCCCTATACCTCATAACACTTCCAAACAATTGGATTCATGTTTTCGGTTCTATTACAGTTTTGTTTATTTAAAGACAGTATGGTATACATTGATATGGCTGATTCATATCAATGTATGACAAAACCCACTGAAATGTTGTGAAGCAATTAGCCTCCAACTAATAAAAAAATTAAAAAAAAAAAAAAAAAAAAAAGACAGTATGGTAGAGTGAAAAATATGCATGGGTTTTGGTGTCAGATAGACCTGGATTCAAAGCCCAACATGAATTGTCAAAATGGCTATACTACCCAAAGCAAGCTACAGATTCAATGCAATCCCTATCAAGCTACCAATGGTATTTTTCACAGAACTAGAACAAATAATTTCACAATTTGTATGGAAATACAAAAAACCTCGAATAGCCAAAGTAATCTTGAGAAAGAAGAATGGAACTAGAAGAATCAACCTGCCTGACTTCAGACTCTACTACAAAGCCACCGTCATCAAGACAGTATAGTACTGGCACAAAGACAGAAATATAGATCAATGGAACAGAATAGAAAGCCCTGAGATAAATCCACGTACCTATGGACACCTTATCTTCAACAAAGGAGGCAAGGATATACAATGGAAAAAAGACAACCTCTTTAACAAGTGGTGCTGGGAAAACTGGTCAACCACTTGGAAAATAATGAAACTAGAACATTTTCTAACACCATACACAAAAATAAACTCAAAATGGGTTAAAGATCTAAAAGTCAGACCAAAAACTATAAAACTCCTAGAGGACGATGTGTAGACTTAGGGTCTAGGATGGTTTAAACTAAATAGGCAAACACTCTCCGACATGAATCACAACATGGATCCTCTATGACACCTTCCCATAAAAGAATATTGGAAAAAAGCAAAAATAACAATGGGACCTAATGAAACTTAAAAGCTTTTGCACAACAAAGGAAACTATAAGTAAGGTGAAAAGACAGCCCTCAGATTGGGAGAAAATAATAGCAAATGAAGAAACAGACAAAGGATTAATCTCAAAAATATACAAGCAACTCCTGCAGCTCAATTCCAGAAAAATAAATGACCCAATCAAAAAATGGGCCAAAGAACTAAACAGACATTTCTCCAAAGAAGACATACAGATGGCTAACAAACACATGAAAAGATGCTCAACATCACTCATTATCAGAGAAATGCAAATCAAAACCACAATGAGGTACCATTACACGCCAGTCAGGATGGCTGCTATCCAAAAGTCTACAAGCAATAAATGCTGGAGAGGGTGTGAAGAAAAGGGAACCCTCTTACACTGTTGGTGGGAATGCAAACTAGTACAACCACTATGGAGAACAGTGTGGAGATTTCTTAAAAATCTGGAAATAGAACTGCCATATGACCCAGCAATCCACTTCTGGGCATACACACTGAGGAAACCAGATCTGAAAGAGACATGTACCCCAATGTTCATCGCAGCACTGTTTATAATAGCCAGGACATAGAAGCAACCTAGATGCCCATCAGCAGACGAATTGATAAGGAAGCTGTGGTACATATACACCATGGGATATTACTCAGCCATTTAAAAGAATTCATTTGAATCAGTTCTAATGAGATGGATGAAACTGGAGCCCATTATACAGAGTGAGGTAAGCCAGAAAGATAAAGACCATTACAGTATACTAACAGATATATATGGAATTTAAAAAGATGGTAATGATAACCCTGTATGCAAAACAGAAAAAGAGACACAGATGTACAGAACGAACTTTATTCACGAGCTCTGTGGGAGAAGGCGGGGTGGGATGTGTTTCGAAAGAACAGCATGTATATTATCTAGGGTGAAACAGATCACCAGCCCAGGTTGGATGCATGAGACAAGTGCTCGGGCCTGGTGCACTGGGAAGACCCAGAGGGATCGGGTAGAGAGGGAGGTGGAAAGGGGCATCGGGATGGGGAATACATGCAAATCCATGGCTGATTCATGTCAATGTATGACAAAAACCACTACAATATTGTAAAGCAATTAGCCTCCAACTAATAAAAATAAAATAAAAAAAAAAGCCCAACATGAAATGAATATGGTATTGTTTACCTTACAGGTTCCTTGCATGTATTAAATTAAATCATTTTTGTAATGTGCTCAATATATGTTATTCCAGAACTGGTAGCCATTATATATTATTTCAGTTTTTAAATCACCTTATGACTTGCCATATATAGGTTGCTGTGGTATTAACAGATTGAATTGTTGGGCCCAGTTCTTAACCTATCCCCTGCATCTACATCTTGGTCATGACTTTAGTGTGTGTTTTCCTACCCCTTGACTTTGGGTTTGGCCTTGTGACTTGGTTTGATGTTAGATGCATGATGCAAGAATACATTTGGAACATGTTTGCATGATTTAGTCAGTATATATTCATATATTTCATCAGCACCATGAAGATAACTTGCCCACCTAACCTACTGATCCAAGGAAGCTGAGGGATACATGGTAAAGAATTGTACAATGGACCTGGTGAACTGCAGCTTAAAGAAGAGCCATCTTGCTGAGCCCAGTCCATCACAATCTAGATCTGCTAATTTCCAATTTATTATATATATGGAGAGCTCAGCTAAGGTCAACAATACTCTATTGGCCATTACAGCTTGAAGCAAAATTCTATTCCCTAAGATGCTTTGGATCCATGGGAATAAGTTTATATTTGTTTTAAAATACTGAGATTGGGGGTGGTTTGTTAAGCATCCCAATTGCGGTAGTCTCTCTACAGATGTTTTGGCCCCTTTTCAACAATAATTTGAGTCATCAACATATAAAACAAACACAAAAGCAAGTAAGCAAAAAATAGTTTTTTTCAGCAAGTGTGTCTGCCATTTCTGTTGATTTAGAAAAGAGTGGTAGTTATATATTAGTACAGAGTTATGCTGTTGCAAAGCACTTCTAGAACATAGCATAAGCATATTTCTATGCTTATAACGGAGTGTCTTTTTCAGTTTGAAATGTAACAATCTTGCAGGACATACTAGGGTTGTGTGTCAGACAAATTTTTATTGAAGATTTTCATCCAAAACATGGATAGACAGGTGAAAGGTTGCTCTTCAAAGTACTATATGGGAAGAAGAGAGTCAAGAAGGTCAAGAGGCTATTACTCAGGATTGTTTGCAAGAAATAAGCAACAAAATGTTTTAACAATTATTAGTTGTTATTTAATAATTTAGTTGTTGCTAGCATTTTATTGCAAACTGTTCTATGGTGAACATCCTCACTGATGACCCTCTCTACATATCTTTACATAAGAGTTTCTCTTGGAGATATACCCAGGAATGTTATGTGAAAGCTTAATTTCCCTAAATTTACAGATTGCTCCCCAAAATGACTACATTAATTCATATGCCTACCATCAGTGCATGAAGATTCTTATCCTCCACATTTTTGCCAATGCTTGACAGTATCTGACTTTTTTATTGTTGTTTTACATATGGAATATATATATATATATTAGCATACATGCATGCATATAGTGTTCTATCCTTGTTTTAAGTTGCTTTTCTTTGTTCATTTGTGAAATTACGCAAGTCTTCTTCATTATTAGACATTGGGTTTCTCCTCATGGGAATTAGTTATTTATATTTTCCCCCATTTTTGTTGGGATTCTTGTTTTGTTCTTGCTGATTAATTCTTTATATACTCTAGAGATTATGTTTTTGTTTATTACATATTTGAATAACATATTTTCCCAGTTTTTTCAACTGCTTAATACCTTTGTTTTATGGTATGTTTCATTGAACAAAGATATTTAACTTTGATATGGTTAAATAAAACAAGTATCCCCATAAAGTTTTCCTTTCTTTATATTTCATTTAAGAAATTATTTTCCAAGCCAATGTTAAAAAATATTAACTTATTTCCTACTAATAATTTCATAGTTTTGTCTTTCACAGTGTAACCTTTTTTCTATTTGGGATTGGTTTTATATAGGGTAGAAAGTATGGTTTTCAATCTGTTTTTCTCTGTTGTAAGACAATCGTGCTAGCACTATTTAAGTTAATTTCCCCACTGATTTGAACTAAATTTTTATTTACTGCGAGTGTATGTATTGGTACTGCCATATCAGTACCATTGGTCTGTCAATTTATGCGACAAGCAGAAGGTCTTTTAATTATTATTGAAACATAATAGCTTGTTTCTAAACTAGAAGCAATGCTTTTCAGTATACAGTATGCTAACAATACGCTTTGAATCTGAGCAACTGTTATTTTATTGTTTTAATTTTAAGAAAGCTGTGGTACACAGCAAGATCCTCTATGACCCACCTCCCAGAATATTGGAAATAAAAGCAAAACTAAACAAATGGGACCTAATGAAACTTAAAAGCTTTTGCACAACAAAGGAAACTATAAGTAAGGTGAAAAGACAGCCCTCAGATTGGGAGGAAATAATAGCAAATGAAGAAACAGACAAAGGATTAATCTCAAAAATATACAAGCACTCCTGCAGCTCAATTCCAGAAAAATAAATGACCCAATCAAAAAATGGGCCAAAGAACTAAACAGACATTTCTCCAAAGAAGACATACAGATGGCTAACAAACACATGAAAAGATGCTCAACATCACTCATTATCAGAGAAATGCAAATCAAAACCACAATGAGGTACCATTACACGCCAGTCAGGATGGCTGCTATCCAAAAGTCTACAAGCAATAAATGCTGGAGAGGGTGTGGAGAAAAGGGAACCCTCTTACACTGTTGGTGGGAATGCAAACTAGTACAGCCGCTATGGAGAACAGTGTGGAGATTCTTTAAAAAACTGGAAATAGAGCTGCCATATGACCCAGCATCCCACTTCTGGCATACACACTGAGGAAACAGATTTCTGAAAGAGACACGGCACCCCCCCAATGGTTCATTTCGCACACTGTTTATGATAGCAGGAACATGGAAGAACCTAGATGCCATCAGCAGATGAATGGATAAGGAAGCTGTGGGTACATAATACACCATGGAATATTTACTCAGCCATTTAAAATAATTCATATTGAACAGTCCTAATTGAGATGGATGAGCTTGGGAGCCCATTTACAGAAGTGAGGTAAGCCAGAAAGATTAATAGAACATTACGCTTACTACACATATATATGGAAATTTAGAAAGGTTGTAACCGAGTAACCCTATATTTGCAAAACAGAAAAAGAGACACAGAATACAGAACAGACTTTTGAACTCTGTGGGAGAATGTGAGGGTGGGATATTTCAAAAGAACAGCATGTATACTATCTATGGTGAAAGAGATCACCAGCCCAGGTGGGATGCATGAGACAAGTGCTCGGGCCTGGTGCACTGGGAAGACCCAGAGGAAGCGGGTGGAGAGGGAGGTGGGAGGGGGGATCGAGATTGGGAATACATGTAAATCCATGGCTGATTCATATCAATGTATGACAAAACCCACTGGAAAAAAAAAATAATAAAAAAAAAGAAAGCTGTGGTACATATACACAATGGAATATTACTCAGCCATTAAAAAGAATACATTTTAATCAGTTCTAATGAGATGGATGAAACTGTAGCCCATTATACAGAGTGAAGTAAGCCAGAAAGATAAACACAAATACAGTATACTAACACATATATATATGGAATTTAGAAAGATGGTAATAATAACCCTATATGAAAGACAGAAAAAGAGATACAGATGTACAGAACTGACTTTTGGCCTCTATGGGAGAAGGCAACAGCAGGATGATCTGAGAGAACAGCATGGAAACATGTATATTATCAAGTGTGAAACAGATTGCCAGTCTAGGTTGGATGCACGAGACAAGTGCTCTGGGCTGGTGCACTGAGATGACCCAGAGGGATGGGATGAGGAGGGAGGTGGGAGGGGGGTTCAGGATGGGGAACACATTTAAATCCATGGCTGATTCATGTCAATATATGGCAAAACCACTACAATATTGTAAAGTAATTGCAATAGAGTTTTAAGGGGAAAAATTAAAAAAAAAAAAAAGCTGCAAATGAGTGAACATACACAGTGCTTATGGCATAAACAGTTGCTTTAGGTTTTATATCATGGATATGAAATGTGGGAAGTTATGTGTATGTAATATTTGAGCTTCCCAGGTGGCACTAGTAAAAAACCCATCTGCCAATGCTGGAGACATAAGAGATGTGGGTTTGATCTCTAGGTCATTGAAGATCCCCTGGAGGATGGTATGGCAACACACTCCAGTATTCTTGTCTGGAAAATCCCATGGACAGAGGGGCCTGGTGGGCTACATACAGTCCATAGTGTTGCACAAAGCTGGACACGACTGAAGTGACTTAGAAGGTATATACATATATATATTTCATATCATTAGTAGAGCTGTAATGAGCTACTTGAAACAGTACACAAATTGGTTACCTCATTTATCAGGATTGAAACTGACAAGGAAATATTCATTCAGCTATATTTACATAGAACATCTAGATGTTGGTTATCTAAATCACAGTCATATGTTCTCTTTAGAAATTTTAGATTTAGTAGTCCATTAAGTCATACAGCTGGTGGTAATCAGCATTAGGATCAGACATGATTTGTTCAAAAAGTTTCCTAAGCTTCTATTTATCAATTCCAATTTCAGTAGTTTTTGTTGTCACCAGCCTAATATTCCTCCCCAGTTAAGGTGGTACCAACAGTATGATGAGTGAAAAGTTCTGAAATCTTATTTTCTTTATGTTGACATTGAAAGTGATGCCAAAATCTTCACTCCCTGTCCACTGATGCCAAACAGAAATACAGGGACAGAGTTTGGAGGAATTAGAAAAGAGTAGCTTTATTCTTTGCTAGACGAAGGAGAAACACAGTAGGCCCATACTTCAAGAACTGTTTCCCCATCTCTTGTGGAATAGGGAGAGGTTTGATATCCTAATCAAGGTCTTGTTTTGTTTTGTTTTGTTTTGTTTTGCAAAATTTCAAAATGGCCACAACTGGCATCAGGGAACTCAGCAACCGGGTATGGTGTCCCTGAAATTATCTGCCTGTAACTCTTTTTGAAATGCAGAATGCTACAAGGAAAGAAGGAATAAGTAATGGACACAAGTTAAATGGCAGGATTTTGCCATAAGTTACTAAAAATTAATTACTAAGAAAATGACAGGGAGGGAGCTAAGATAGCGGAGGAATAGGACGGGGAGACCCCTTTCTCCCCCACAAATTCATCGAAAGATCATTTGAATGCTGAACAAACCCCAAAAAACAACTTCTGATCGCTAACAGAGGACATCAGACACCCAGAAAAGCAGCCCATTGTCTTTGAAAGGAGGTAGGACAAAATATAAAAGATAAAAAGAGAGACAATAGAATTAGGGATGGAGATCCATCCCGGGAAGGGAGTCTTAATAGAGGAAGTTTCCAAACACCAGGAAACCCTCTCCCCGGCAGGTCTGGGGGAAGTTTTCGAATCTCGGAGGGCAACCTAACTGGGAGGAAAAATAAAACCCACAGATTACATGCCTAAAAACAAGTCCCAGCAGAAAAGTACCCCAGACGCTTGCATCCGCCACCAGCAAGTGGGGGCTGAACAGAGAGGAGCGGCCGGCAGCATTGCTTAGGGTAAAGACCGGGCCTGAATGCCCTGAGGGAAATCTGAGGCAGCTAACTAAATATAGCAGCTTAAACTGTGGGATGCACTACCCGCCTGTTCCCAGAACAAAGGACTAAGCGAATACCAGAGAAGAGCTAGCCGGTTGCTGACCCGCTCATCTCCTGACTGAGGCAGGAGGCAGGGGGGAGGGGAAAAGGGCAAACTCGACCCCAGAGACACCATCCCCTACCAATAACCAAAGACTTCCTGAGATTCTGGATGGTTGACATCCACCGGGAGGGTCGCGGCCAGAAATCAGCTTCCCAGAAGAGACACAAGGTGCACCAGACCGGCGCATGGAAACAGGCTGGGAACACATAGGGAATAAGGCGCACTGCACCGGGGGAGTGCGCTCGTCAAGCTCCTGGCTGCCTGAGCTGCTCCAACCGGGAAAGGCACAAAACGCAGGCCCAACCCAGTCTGTGTCCTTGTGGAGTACCCGAAAACCTGAACCTGAGCAGCTGAGGCCTGGGAAGTACACGCAACTCAGGGCCTGCTCCCTGTAGAGCAACCTGGTGCCTGAGCAGTGCAGACGGGGAAAGCACACGTGCTGTGAGCGGGGGCAAACCCAGTGTGGCCAGAACACTGCGAGTGCCCCCCCCCCACATGCCAGTGACATTTATCTGCAGTGCTCCTCCCTGCCCACAGCGTGACTGAACAAGCAAACCTAAACAAGAGACCACCTCCACCTCCTTGTGTCAGGGTGGAAATTAGACACTGTAGAGACCTGCAAACAGAAGCCAAATAAACAAAGGGAACTGCTTTAGAAGTGACAGGTGCAGCAGATTAAAATCCCTGGAGTTAACACCGATTACACTGGAAGGGGCCTATAGATATCGAGAAGTGTAAGCTGGAACAAGGAGCTATCTGAAACTGAACCGAACCCATACTGCCCACAACAGCTCCAGAGAAATTCCTAGATATATTTTTACTATTACTATTATTTTTTAATTAAAAATTTTTTTCTCTTTCTTTTTTTAAGTCCTTTATTACTCCTCTAATACTCCTTAATTTTCATTTTTATAACCCACTATAACCTGGCAAAAAAAAAAAAAAAAGACCCTATTTTTAAAGTGAACTTCGTATATATTTCTTAATTTTTTTGTGTTTTTGTTGTTTTTTAATATTGTATTTTTAAGAGTCAAACCTCTACTCTAGATTTTTAATCTTTTTTTTTAAGTATTTGATATCAATTTTGGACATTTAAGAATCCAATATTCAGCATCCATTTTTACTCAGGAATGTGATTACTGGTTTGATCACTCTCTCCCCTTTTGATTCTCCCTTTTCTCCCCCAGATCACCTCTATTTCCTCCCTCCCCCTTCTCTTCTCAATCCAATTCTGTGAATTGCTGTGGGTGTTCTGGGCTGTGGAGAACACTTAGGGAACAGAGTACTGCCTAGATCTGTCTCTCTTCTCTTGAATCCCCCCTTTTCTCCTCCTGCTAACATTTATCTCCTTCTTCCCTCTCCTCTTCTTCATATAACTCTGTGAACCTCTCTGGGTGTCCCTCACTGTGAGGAACTCTTTCACCATTAACCTAGAAATTTTATTATCAGTGCTGTATGGAGGGAGAAGTCTTGAGGCTACTGAAAGAATAAGACTGAAACCAAGAGGCAAGAGGCTTAAGCCCAAAACCTGAGAACACCAGAGAACTGAATCCAGGGAACATTAATTAATAAGAGATCATCCAAAAGCCTCCACACCTACACTGAAACCAACCACCGCCCAAGAGCCAATAAATTCCAGAGAAAGACATACCATGCAAATTCTCTAGCAACACAGGAATACAGCCCTGAGTGTCAATATACAGGCTGCCCAAAGTCACACCAAATCCATAGACCCATCTCAAAACTCACTACTGGACACTCCAGTGCACTCCAGAGAGAAGAAATCCAGCTCCACCCACCAGAACACCGACACAAGCTTCCCTAACCAGGAAACCTTGACAAGCCAATCGTCCAACCCCACCCACTGGGAGAAACCTCCACAATAAAAAGGAACCACAGACTACCAGAATACAGAAAGGCCACCCCAAACACAGCAATTTAAGTAAGATGAAAAGGCAGAGAAATACCCAGCAGGTAAAGGAACATGAAAAATGTCCACCAAGCCAAACAAAAGAGGAGGAGATAGGGAATCTACCTGAAAAAGAATTTAGGGGGAGGAGCTAAGATGGCAGAGGAATAGGACAGGGAGATCACTTTCTCCCCTACAAATTCATCAAAAGAACATTTGAACGCTGAACAAACTCCACAAAACAACTTCTGATCACTAGCAGAGGACATCAGGTGCCCAGAAAAGCAGTCCATTATCTTCGAAAGGAGGTAGGACAAAATATAAAAGATAAAAAGAGAGACAAAAGAGCTAGGGACAGAGACCTGTCCCGGGAAGGGAGTTGTAATAGAGGAAGTTTCCAAACACGAGGAAACCCTCTCACTGGTGGGTCTGGGGGAAGTTTTCAAATCTCAGAGGGCAACCTAACTGGGAGGAAAAATAAATAAACCCCACAGATTACACGCCTAAAAGCAACTTCCAGCAGAAAAGTACCCCAGATGCTCACATCCACCACCAGCAAGTGGGAGCTGAACAGAGAGGAGTGGGCAACATTGCTTAGGGTAAGGACCGGGCCTGAATGCCCTGAGGGCAATTGGAGGGAGCCAATGTGAGATAACAACATAAACTGTGGGATAGCAAGAGAGAGAGAGAAAATTGACCAGCGAAAAGCACGCTAACCGAACACACTGCTTGTCTGTCGCAGAACAAAAGAAAGACTGAGCAATTCCAGAGACGAGCTAGCCAGCTGCGGACCGGCTCATCCCCCTCAAGAGGCAGGAGGCAATGGGGAGGGGAAAGGGACAAACTCGGCCCCAGAGACAGCATCCCCTACCAAACTGTAAACAGGCTCCCAGTTTCTATCCAACGACTTCCTGAGATTCTGGATGGTTGACATCCGCCGGGAGGGTCGCGGCTAGAGACCAGCTCCCCCGAACAGACACGAGGCACATGCAACCAGCTCATGGATTCCCATAAGGATAACACATGATCTTTCAAAAGAAACTCTTCAGGTCAGAAGGGAATGGCAGGACATACTTAAAGTAATGAAAGAGAATAACCTACAACCCAGATTACTGTACCCAGCAAGGATCTCATTCAGATATGAAGGAAAATTCAAAAGCTTTACAAACAGGCAAAAGTTAAGAGAATTCAGAACCACCAAACCAGCTCTTCAACAAATGCTAAAGGATCTTCTCTAGACAGGAAACACAGAAAGGTTGTATGAACACAAACCCAAAACAACAAAGCAAATAGCAACAGGACCATTCTTATCAAAAATTACCTTAAATGTAAATGGGTTGAATGCCCCAAACAAAAGATAAAGACTGGCTGAATGGATACAAAAGCAAGACCCCTATATATGCTGTCTACAAGAGACCCACCTCAAAAGAAGGGACACAGACAGACTGAAAGTGAAGGGCTGGAAAAAAAAAATATTTCACGCAAATGGAGACCAAAAGAAAGCAGAAGTCACAATACTCATATCAGATAAAATAGACTTTAAATAAAGGCTGTGAAAAGAGACAAAGAAGGACACTGCATAATGATCAAAGGATCAATCCAAGGAGAAGATATAACAATTATAGATATATATGCACCCAAATTAGTAACACCACAATATGTAAGGCAAAATGCTAACAAGAATGAAAGGGGCAATTAACAGTAACACAATAATAGTGGGAGACTCTAATACCCCACTCACACCTATGGACAGATCAACTAAACAGAAAATTAACAAGGAAACACATACTTTAAATGACACAATGGTCCAGGTAGACCTAATTGATATCTATAGGACATTTCACCCCAAAACAATCAATTTCACCTTTTTCTCAAGGGCACATGGAACCTTCTCCAGAAGAGATCACATTCTGGGCCATAAATCTAGCCTTGATAAATTCAAAAAAATTGAAATCATTCCAGTCATCTTTTCTGACCACAGTGCAGTAAGATTAGATCTCAATTACAGGAAAAAAATAAATAAACTATTAAAACTTCCAAAAATGGAGGCTAAAGAACACGCTTCTGAATAATCAACAAATCATAGAAGAAATCAAAAAAGAAATCAAAATATGCATAGAAACTAATGAAAATGAAAACAACAACCCAAAACCTATGGGACACTTCAAAAGCAGTGCTAAGTGGAAGGTTCATAGCAATACAGGCTTACCTCAAGAAACAAGAAAAAAGTCAAATAAATAACCTAGCTCTACACCTAAAGCAACTAGAGAAGGAAGAAATGAAGAACCCCAGGGTTAGTAGAAGGAAAGAAATCTTAAAAATTAGGGCAGAAATAAATGCAAAATAAACAAAGGAAACCATAGCAAAAATCAACAAAGCTAAAAGCTGCTTTTTTGAAAAGGTAAATAAAACTGACAAATCATTAGCCAGACTCATCAAGAGAAAAGGAGGTAAGAACCAAATCAACAAAATTAGAAATGAAAATGGAGAGATCACAGCAGAGAACTCTGAATTACAACAGATCATAAGAGATTACTATCAGCAGCTCTACACCAATAAAATGGACAACTTTGAAGAAATGGTCAAATTCTTAGAAAAGTATAACTTTCCAAAACTGAACCAGGAAGAAATAGAAGATCCCAACAAACCCATCACAAGCACAGAAATCGAAACTGTAATCAGAAATTTTCCAGCAAACAAAAGCCCAGGACCAGATGGCTTCACAGCTGAATTCTGCCAAAAATTTAGAGAAGAGCTAATACCTATCTTACTCAAACTCTTCCAGAAAATTGCAGAAGGCAAACTTCCAAACTCATTCCAAGAGGCCACCATCACCCTAATTGCAAAACCAGACAAAGATGTCACAAAAAAAGAAAAGTACAGGCTAATATCACTGATGAAAATAGATGCAAAAATCCTTAACGAAATTCTAGCAAACAGAATCCAAAACCATATTAAAAAGATCATACATCATGACCAAGTAGGCTTTATCCCAGGAATGCAAGGATTCTTTAATATCCACAAATCAATCAATGTAATACCTTGCATTAACAAATTAAAAGATAAAAACCATATGATTATCTCAATAGATGCAGAAAAAAATCCTTTGATAAAATTCAACATCCATTTATGATAAAAAAAACTCTCCAGAAAGCAGGAATAGAAGGAACGCACCTCAACATAATAAAAGATATATACGACAAACCCACAGCAAACATTATCCTCAATGGTTAGAAATTGAAAGGATTTCCCTCAAAGTCAGGAAAAAGGCAAGGGTGCCCAGTCCCACCACTACTACTCAACACAGTTTTGGAAGTATTGGCCACAGCAATCAGAGCAGAAAAAGAAATAAAAGGAATCCAGATAGTAAAATAAGAAGTAAAACACTCACTGTTTGCAGATGACATGATCCTCTACATAGAAAACCCTAAAGACTCTACCAGAAAATTACTAGAGCTAATCAATGAATACAGTAATGTTGCAGGGCATAAAATTAACACAGAGTAATCCCTTGCATTCCTGTACACTAACAATGAGAAAATAGAAAGAGAAATTAAGGAAACAATACCATTCATCATTGCAACAAAAAGAATAAAATACTTAGGAGTACATCTACCTAAAGAAATGAAAGACCTATATATAGAAAGCTATAAAACACTGATGAAATAAATCAAAGAGGACATAAATAGTTGGAGAAATATACCGTTTTCATGGATTGGAAGAATCAATATTGTGAAAATGAGTATACGACCCAGAGCAATCTATAGATTCAATGCAATCCCTTTCAAGCTACCAACGGCATTCTTTACAGAACTAGAACAAATAATTTCACAATTTGTATGGAAATACAAAAAACCTTGAATAGCCAAAGCAATTTTGAGGGAAAAAAAACGGAACTGGAGGAATCAACCTGTCAGATTTCAGGTTCTACTACAAAGTTACAGTCATCAAGACAGTATGGTACTGGCACAAAGACAGAAATATAGATCAATGGAACAGAATAGACAGCCCAGAGATAAATCCATGTACCTATGGATACCTTATCTTTGACAAAAGAGGCAAGGATATGCAATGGAAAAAAGACAACCTCTTTAACAAGTGGTACTGGGAAAACTGGTCAACCATTTGTAAAAGAATGAAACTAGGACACTTTTTAACACCATACACAAAAATAAACTCAAAATCGGTTAAAGATCTAAAAGTCAGACCAAAAACTATAAAACTCCTAGAGGAGAGCATTGGCAAAACACTCTCCGACATAAATCACAGCATGATCCTCTATGACCCACCTCCCAGAATATTGGAAATAAAAGCAAAAATAAACAAATGGGACCTAATGAAACTTAAAAGCTTTTGCACAACAAAGGAAACTATACATAATGTGAAAAGACAGCTCTCAGAATGGGAGAAAATCATGGCAAACGAAGCAACAGACAAAGGATTAATCTCAAAAATATACAAGCAACACCTGCAGCTCAATTCCAGAAAAATAAATGACCTAATAAAAAATGAGCCAAAGAACTAAACAGACATTTCTCCAATGAAGAAATACAGATGGCTAACAAACACATGAAAAGATGCTCAACATCACTCATTATCAGAGAAATGCAAATCAAAACCACAATGAGGTACCATTACATGCCAGTCAGGATGGCTGAAATGTCTACAAGCAATAAATACTGGAGAGGGTGTGGAGAAAAGGGAACTCTCTTACACTGTTGGTGGGAATGCAAGTAGGACAGCCACTATGGAGAACAGTGTGGAGAGTCCTTAAAAAACTGGAAGTAGAACTGCCATATGACCCAGCAATCCCACTCCTGGGCATACACACCGAGGAAACCAGATCTGAAATAGACACGTGCACCCCAATGTTCATCTCAGCACTGTTTATAATCGCCAAGACATGGAAGCAACCTAAATGCCCGTCAGCAGACAAATGGATAAGGAAGCTATGGTACATATACACAATGGGGTATTACTCAGCCATTAAAAAGAATTCATTTGAATCAGTTCTAATAGGATGGATGAAACTGGAGCCCATTATACAGAGTGAAGTAAGCCAGAAAGATAAAGACCAATACAGTATACTAACTCATATATATGGAATCTAAAAAGATGGTAATGATAACCCTATATGCAAAACAGAAAAAGAGCCACAGATGTACAGAACAGACTTTTGGACTCTGTGGGAGAAGGCGAGGGTGGGATGTTCTAAGAGAATAGCATTGAATCAAATATACTATGAAGGGTGAAAGAGATCACCAGTCCAGGTTGGATGCATGAGACAAGTGCTCAGGGCTGGTGCACTGGAAGATCCAGAGGGATGGAATGGGGAGGGAGGCAGGAGGCGGTGTCGGGATGGGGAACACATGTAAATCTATGGCTGATTCATGTCATTGTATGGCAAAAACCACTTCAATATTGTAAAGTAATTAGGCTCCAATTAATAACAATAAATGAAAAAAATAAATAAAATGTAAAAAAAATAGTGACAGGGACTGTATTTTATTCATAATCAATACATTTTCTGCTAGTAAAAACTAGCAAACTGTTTGCAGAATCCTAAGTGATTTCTTCAAAAATATTTTGTAGTACATATAGTGTGCTAGGTACTATTGTAGGCAATGGAGTCATAGCAGTGACCATAACAGATAAACTCTCTGTCTTCACTTAACTTATTTTTGGTGGAGAGCAAACAATAAGCAAATATATGGTATTATGTACGCAACAAGTGCTATGATGGCATATAAAGTAAGGTAGAGGGAAAGAGAGGGACAGGAGTGCTATTTTAGATAGAATAGTCAGCCAAGTCCTCTTTGTGGAGGCGATATTTGAGCAGAGACTTAAAAGAATTAAGGGAACTAGTCAAGGGTCTTTTTGGATAGAGTTTTCCAAACATAGAGAAGGACAAGTGCAAAGACACTAAAGGAGGATCTTGTGTGCATGTTACAGGAACAACAAAGCAACAAGTACAGTTGAGTGAGTGAGCAGTGGGGAAGACTAAACTGAGGACAGAAAGGTAGATATCCAGGGACTTGATGGCCATGACAAGAACCCGGGGCGTCACTTCATATGTGACAATCTTTGGATGTTTTAATGCAAGAAGTGACATGTATAACTGAGGCTTTAGCTTCTGTGACTACTCTAGATACTGTAAAGAAAACAAATAAGAAATAATGGTAGAAACAGAGATGTTGCCTAAATATATGCAAGAGCTGATAACGACTGAGGCCAGAGTAGTAATAGTGAAGACAGTGAGTATTGTTCAGATTTAAGATAAAGTTTGAGGGTGGAGCCAGCAGGAAGTATTAATAAGTATGGATGGGAAAGAAATGAATCAAGGAAAACTTTTAAGGATTTAGGCCTTGGCAACCAAGCAAATTCATCCTTCAAGCTAGACTTCAACAGTACATGAACCCAGAACTTTCAGATGTACACACTGGCTTTAGAAAAGGCAGAGGAACCAGAGATCAAAATGCCAACATCGTTGGATCATGGGAAAGCAAGTTGTTGGTCCTTAGTTGCTCAGTCGTGTCTCACTCTTTGTGATCCCATGGACTGAAGCATACCAGGCTTCCCTGTCCTTTCTTTCTCCCACAGTTTGCTAATTCATGTCCATTGAGTCAATGATGGCATCCAACCATAGGCTTTCCTGATGGAGAAAGCAAGGGAGTTCCAGAAAGACATCTGCTTTTGCTTCATTGACTACACTAAAGTCTTGACTGTGTGGATCACAACAAACTGTAAAATTCCTTAAGAGATGGAAGTACCAGACCACATTACCTGTCTCCTGAGAAGTGTGTATGTGGGTCAAAAAGCAACAATTAGAACTGGACATGAATTCAAAATTGGGAAAGGAGTGCCACGAGGTTGTATACTATCACCCTATTAATTTAACTTAAATGAAGAACATATTATGTGGAAGGTCAGGCAGGATGAATCATGAGATGGAATCAAGATTGCTGGGAGAAATATCAACAACCTCAGATATCCAGACAACACCACTCTAATGGCAAACAGTGAAGAGGAACCAAAGAGTCTCTGATGAGGGTGAAAAAGAAAATGAAAAAGCTGGTTTGAAACTCAACATTCAAGAAACTAAGATCATGGCATCCAGTCCCATCTCTTCAGGCCAATAGAAGGGGAAATGGTGGAAGTATTGACAGATTTTATTTTCTTGGGCTCCAAAAACACTGTGAATGGTAACTGCAGTCATGAAATTAAAAGACCCTTCCTTCTTGAAAGGAAAGCTCTGACAAACCTAGACCATATTATTAATAAATAGCAGAGACATCACATTGCCAACAAAGGTCTCTATAGTTAAAGCTATGGTTTTTTCCAGTAGTCCTGTACAGATGTGAGTTGGACCATAAAGAAAGCTGAGGACTGAATAGTCAATGCTTTTGAACTGTAATGCTGTAGAAGACTCTTGACAGTCCGTTGGACTGCAAGGAGATCAAATCAGTCAATCCTAAAGGAAATCAGTCCTGAATATTCATTGGAAGGATTGATGCTGAAACTGAAGCTCCAATACTTTGGCTATCTGATGCAAAGAGCCAACTATTGGTAAAGACCCTGATGCTGGGAAAGATTGAAGGCAAAAGGAGAAGGGGGCAGCAGAAGATGAGATGGTTGGATAACATCACAGCCTCAATGGACATGGATTTCAGCAAAGTCCAGGAGATAGTGGTGGACAAAGGAGCCTGGCAAGTACTGTCCATGGGGTTGCAGAGTCAGACACAACCTAGCAATTGAACAACAACAAACTGAGCAAATGGTGGTGTTATTTACTAAGATAGGGAAGATTGGACGAGAATCAGGTTTTGACTGGAAGTGCAGAGGGCAGAAATTAAAAGTTTAACTTTAGAGCTTTTGTTTCAAGTATTAGTATTGTCTAAGCAATTGGTTATATTAATACAAGTCTGGAGTTCATTCTGGGCTGCAAACCTATGTCTGCGTTACCGCATTCACACCGTATTTAAAGCAACAGGTTTCAATGAGGTCATCTGGAAAGGAGTGTACTCAGAGTAGAGAAGAGAAGAGGCCCAGTACTGAGCCATGAGGTACTTCATTATTTTTAGTTTGGGAATAAGTTGTTGTTCTTCAGTAGCTAATTCATGTCTGACTATTTGTGACCCCATGGAATGCAGCACACCAGACTTCCTTGTCCTTCACTATCTCCCGGACTTTGCTCAAATTCATGTCCATTGAGCCCATGATGCTATCTAACAATCTCATTCCCTGCCACCCCCTTCTCCTTTTGCCTTCAGTCTTTCCCAGCATCAGGATCTTTTCCAATGAATTGGCTCTTTGCATCACGTGGCCGAAGTATTGCAGCTTCAGCTTTAGCATCAGTCCTTCCAATGAATATTCAGGGTTGATTTCTTTTAGGATTCATTAGCTTGATCTCTTTGCAGTCCAAGGGACTCTCAAGAATCTTCTCCAGCACCATAATTTGAAAGCATCAGTCCTTCAGTTTCCATCCTTCTTTATGGGCCAACTCTCACATCCATACATGACTACTGGTAAAACCATAGCTTTGACTCTACTAACCTTTGTCGGCAAAGTGATGTCTCTGCTTTTTATTAATAATACACTGTCTAGGTTTGTCATAGCTTTCCTTCCAAGGGGCAAGTTGGAATTTCATGGCTGTAGTCACCATCCACAGTGATATTGGAGTCCAAGAAAATAAAATATCACTACCTCTACCTTTTTCCCATCAATTTGCATGAAGTGATGTGACCAAAGGCTATGATCTTAGTTTCTTCAATATTGAGTTTCAAGATAGCTTTTTCACTCTCCTCTTATACTCTCATCAAGATGCTCTATAGTTCCTCTTCACTTTCTACCATTAGAGTGGTGTCTGCATATCTGAAACCGTTATTATTTCTCCTTTCAATCTTGATTTCAGCTTGTGATTCATTGAGCCTGGCCTTTCATATCATGTACTCTGCATGTTAGTTGAATAAGCAGGGTGAAATATACAACCTTTTTGTACTCCATTCCCAATTTTGAACCAGTCCATTGTTCCATGCCTGGTTCTAACTGTTACTTCTTGACCCACATACAGGTTTCTCAGGAGACAAGTAAGGTGGTCTGGTACTCCCATCTCTTTAAGAATTTTTCATAGTTTGTGGTTATCCACACAATCAAAAGAAGCTTTCTCATGGTCAATGAAGCAGAAGTAGATGTTTTTTCCTTTTTTTTTTTTTCTGGAATTCCCTTGCTTTCTCTATGATCCAATGAATATTCTCAGTTTAATCTCTGATTCTTCTGTCTTTTCTAAACCCAGCTTGTACATCTGGATGTTCTGGGTTCACATACTGCTGAAGCCTATCTTGAAGGATTTTGAGGATAAACTTGCTAACTTGTGAAATAAGGACAATTGTAAAGTACTTTAAACATTCTTTGAAATTGCCCTTCTTTGGTATTGAAATTAAAACTGACTTTTTCCTGTCCTGTGGCCATTGCTGAGTATTCCAAATTTGCTGACAAATTGAGTGCAGCACCTTAGCATCACCTTCTAGGATTTTAAGTAGCTCAGCTGGAATCCTGTCACCTCCACTAGCTTTGTTCATAGTAATGCTTCCTAAGACCCACTTGACTTCACACTCCAGGATGTCTAGCTCTAGGTGAATGACCACACCATTGTGGTTATCATGGTCATCAAAACTTTTTCTGTGTGTGTATACTTCTGTGTATTCTTGCCACTTCTTCTTAATCTCTTCTGTTTCTGTTAAGTCCTTACTGTTTCTGTCCTTTATCATGCCCATCCTTGCATGAAATGCTCCCTTGATCTCTTCAATTTTCTTGAAGAGATTTCTAATCTTTCCCATTGGGAGTAAAAGAAACCATCAATGTGACCTGATTAATAATGGCTAGGGCAACAGTGGCTAGTGAAGTAAAGTAGTGTCCTAAAAGCCAAGTGAAGAAAATGTCCCAAGAAAGAAGAAATAATGAAAGGGAATAAAGCTGCTGAACGGTTCTTTATGATAGGACTGAGAGCTAATTGTTACATTTATTGATGTAGTGCAGTGCTTTGACTTTTTACTGACTCATATTTACATTTTACCATTATTTTATTCTATGACTTCACGTAGTAAGCTACTTCAAGTCCTTGCTAGAATGAAGTAAAACATAAATAAATACACTCTGATGATCAAAGCACTTGCTGTTGAAAAGTGGAAATTCATTTGACAGTCATTTGATGGATTATGTGCCACACACTTTTTAGAGATTAGAAAAAACTAATATATTTCACATAAAACTGATTAAAGGCAAATAGCTACATACCAGTCATACTCTGGATCTCTGTTTGACCTTTGGAAATAGTTTCATGTGATCTTGGCTGAAACCCTACCATATTGCTTCCTTATGTTCTGGGTAATTACTGTTCTGGAGCACAGAAAATAGAACATTGACTATCCCTTTGACCTGTATTCTCCACAAGAGCTTACTCCCCTGAGGGAGTGCACTGGGTTTAACCTTTAGAAAGAAAACATGTTTTCCCAAATTTCAAAAATTATATTATACCTAATTTAGAAATTTGGCTTAAGTGGGCTAGTCAGCTCTTTAAAGAAACCATCCTACAACCAACCAACCGTCTTGGTCTTTCTGCCTGGTAGACTAAAGAGGTAAATCCCAAAAGGAGTTTTATAGGCTGAAAAATATTTGTGAAATGGTATTGTCTTGAACTTTAAAACATGTCATTCATAGTTTTCCTGGATTTAATCAGAAAAAAAAATATATATATATACATGTAGCAAGTTTTATTGAGACATATTTACATATCATACAATTCACTCATTTAAAGTATACAATTTAATGACTTTTCATTCATTCACTGATTTTTACTGCCATGACTACAATCACTTTTCGAATATTTCATCATCTTAAAAAGAAATTGAGTAACCTTTAGCCATCATTTCTCCAACTCCTCACCCCCTCCAGCCTCCAGATAGCCACTAATGTACTCACTGTCCTTATAGATTTCTATATTTGAGATTTTTTTTTAAATAAATGTGGCCTTTTGTGTTTGACTTTTTCCATTTAACATAGAGTTTACAAGGTTAATGCATGTTGTAAGCATATCTGTGTTTACTTGCTTTTTATTGCCTCACAACATATCATTGTATGTATATATTCTGCTTACCCATTCATCAGTTGATGGAGATTTTGGTCATTTCCAAAATTGCCTACTGTGCATGATGATGGTATGTATATTCATGTACAAGTTTCTGCATGGGAAAACATAAATATCATTTATCTTAGATAAAAAGTGAGTAAATGTATAAAAATATAACTTTAAAAGACTTGAGAAAAATAACTAACCAAAGCAGCATCTGACTCTGCAGGTGGTGGTGTACTTGGTGGTGTGCCTTGTTAAAATGATGGTTAAAATGAAAAGTGGCAGTTAATAAGCTAAGAAAGTTATGAGTTGGTAATTACTGTCTCTATTATGAAAACATTTATTATATAGCACGCTTTCCTACCAAACCCTGCTGAAAATGTTGAAAGAAATTCTATGCTCAAATATTGGGTCATGTTACTTATCTTATATGGGTAAAGAGTGTGGATTTTTTTTATACTCCATACTTTGCTGTTCCCCAGCCCCACACCTCCCTCCAAAAATGTGAAAAGACAATAAAGCCTGCTATCTCCAAAATATACCAGCCCAGACTAAAACTAAAAAGAAAGTGTGTCTTCTGCTAACAAAATATTAAATTATCACATATCTGTAGGTTTTGTTTTAAACTTTCCTTAAACACCTAGGGTGAACTGTTGAATTACACTTTTGTTGCTTGGTATAATGATTTTAATTAAAATAATTTCAAAATTCATAAGTGACTTGAGAAATTATTAGTAATTATGGATCTCCCTTATGACATGAAAGTCTTTCTTACCACTGTATTTGTAGAAATTACATTGTGAAGGTAAAGGATGCATTTTGCTTGTTAATAAACAAGAAAACCTGTTTGACTTACATTTACATATTGGGTAGGTAAGGTAGCCCTGCTTGGGGTGGGGAGGTCTTTTCACTTTAAAAGAGAAAGACCAAATTCAAGATTCAATTCATAAGCTTGGGGGTTGAGAGTGAATTATGCTGGGGCAGATGGTACAAAACTTATTAGTTTTAAGTTATATCCCAGCATTGGAACAGATTATTTATATTCTGTATGCTTGTTTTCATTTCTGGTGATGTACAACTCAGCTGAATGTATTTTATTCTTGGTCATTTATAGTGTCCTAAAGTATACTTTAAGAAAGAGACACAGAAGTACAGAACAGACTTTTGAACTCTGTGGGAGAAGGTGAGGGTGGGATGTTTCAAAAGAACAGCATGTATATTATCTATGGTGAAACAGATCACCAGCCCAGGTGGGATGCATGAGACAAGTGCTCGGGCCTGGTGCACTGGGAAGACACAGAGGAATCAGGTGGAGAGGGAGGTGGGAGGGGGGATCGGGATGGGGAATACGTGTAAATCTATGGCTGATTCATATCAATGTATGACAAAACCCACTGGGGAAAAAAAATAAATAAATAAAGGAGGAAAAAAAAAAGAAAGAGGCACCTAAGTCATATATATTTCTCATATATATAAAGTCTATTTCTTTTGATGAAATCTTAAGCTAATAGGAAATGTTATCAATCAACACATGTGTTACCTCATCATCAAATGCTCTTTTTAAAGAACCTCAAGGAATAAAGAGTCACTTAGAAAAATGAGATAGGTAGTTTCTAACCCACATCGATCTCTGTTTTGATTGGAAGACAGACAATTCCTTTCAGTCAGTTCAGTTCAGTTACTCAATCCTGCCTGACTTTGTGACACCATGGACTGCAGCACGCCAGGCTTCCCTGTCCATCACCAACTTCCAGAGCTTGCTCAAACTCATGTCCATTGAGTTGGTGATGCCATCCAGTCATGTCACACTCAGTCAACCCCTTCTCCTCCTGCCTTCAATCTTTCCCAGGATCAGGGGCTTTTCCAGTGAGTCAGTTCTTCGCATCAGGTGGCCAAAGTATTGGAGCTTCAGCTTCAGCATCAGTCTTTCCAGGGCTGATATTTAGGGCTGATTTCCTTTAGGATTGACTGGTTGGATCTCCTTGCAGTCTGAGGGACTCTCAAGAGTCTTCTCCAACACCACAGTTCAAAATCATCAGTCTTTAGGCACTCAGCTTTCTTTATGGTCCAACTCTCACATCCATATATGACTACTGGAAAAGCCAAAGCTTTGACTAAGCAGACCTGTGTCAACAAAGCAATGTCTCTGCTTTTTAATATGCTGCCTAGGTTGGTCATAACTTTTCTTCCGAGGAGCAAGCATCTTTTCATTATCATACAGTATGATTATATGTTTGCCTCTGTCTCTGCAGTTATTTCTAGCTCTTTGAAGGCAAGAACTATGCTTATATTTTGAACAAATCTATATTGAGTGACTACCATGTCCTGTGTACTATTGTAGGTACTAGAGATACATCAGGAGACAAAACAGACCAAAAGCCCTACACCCATGACAATTTGTATTTTCATTTATCATCATTATATTCCAAGTATATATAACAGTATCTGGTATGCAGCCATGTTCAACACAGTTTTGTTTTTTTTAAGTGAAATTATGTTAAGATGCTGTTTTAGTGTTCTCTCTTTGCTTGTTCTTTCTTTCTGTCTCTTTATATATATATATACACATACACATTACACAAAATCAAGAGCAAATATTAATTAGCATATTGTGTACTCAGTCGCTCAGTCATGTCCAACTCTTTGTGACCCCATGAACTGTAGCCCACCAGGCTCCTCTGTCCATGGAATTCTCCAGGCAAGAATACTGGAGTGGAGAGCCATTCCCTCCTCCAGGGGATCTTCCTGACCCAGGGATCAAAACCACATCCTTTACATCTCTTGCATTAGTAGGCAGGTTCTTTACCACTAGCACCATCTGGGAAGCCCATAATATATTACATCATAAAACTCCTAGAAAAGAGCATAAGCAAAATAGTTCTGATATAAAGCATAGAAATATTTTTTTTAGATCACTCTCCCAATGCAAAAAAAAAAAAAAAAAAAAGAGAGAGAGAGAGCAAAATAAACAAATAGGACCTAATCAATCTTATAAGCTTTTGCATAGTGAAAGAAATTATAAGCAAAGCAAAAACACAACTTACAGACTAGGAGAAAATATTAGCAAATGATGCCACTGAGAAGTGATTAATCTCCAAAATATACAAATAGTTCATACAGTTCAATATTAAAAAAAAACAATCAAAAGATGGACATGCTAATTCTCTTCAGTAGCGTCCAACTCTTTGCGACCCTATGGATGGTAGCCCACTAGGCTCCTCTGTCCATAGGATTCTCCAGGCAAGAATATTGGAGTGGGTTGCCATGCCTTCCTCCTGGAGATCTTCTGAGCCCAGGGAGGGAAACAGCATCTCTTATGTATCCTGCATTGGCAGGTGAGTTCTTTACCACTAGAGCCACCTAGATGGGCAGAAGGCCTAAGTAGACATTGCTCCAAAGAAGAAATACAGATGCCCAACCTGCACATGGAAAGATGTTAAACACTGCTAATTAAAGATGTAAATCAAAACTACAATGAGGATATTACCTCACACCATTCAGAATGCCTATTACCAAAAAGTTTACACATGAGAAATGCTGGAGAGGCTCTGGAGAAAAAAGAACCCTCCTGCACTGTTGATAGGAATGTAAATTTAGGAAAAATCCATAAAAAATCTAAAAATAAAGTTACCATATGATCCTATAATCCCACTCCTGGGCATGTATTAGGAAAAGACAAACACTCTAATTCAAAAATGTATATTCACCACAATGTTCATAGCAGCACTACTTACAATAGCCAAGACATGGAAGCAACCAAAGTGTCCATCAACAGAGGAATAGATCAAGATGTGGTGTATATATATATATACATATATACATATATACATATATATATATATGAATACTGTAATACTTGGCCATAAACAAGAATGAAAATTACCTTTTGCAGCAACACGGATGGACCTAGAGATTATCATACTAACTGAAGTAAATCAAAGACAAATATTAATATTATATGATATCACTTACATGAGGAATCTAAAAAAATGATACAATTGAAATTACTTACAAAACAGAAGCAGATTTATAGGCATATAAAACAAATTTATGGTCACTAAAGGGGAAGGGGGTAAATTAAGAGTTTTGGATTAACAGATGTACACTGTTATATATAATATAGATAAACAGCATGGACTGGCTGAATAGCATATTTAATATCTTTTAATAATCTATAATTGAAAACAACTTGAGAAAGAATGTGCATGTGTGTGTCTGTATAACTGAATCACTTTGCTGTACAACAGAAATTAACACAACGTTGTAAATCAACTATACTCAATTAAAATAAATAAATAAGATAAAAATACAACATTACATCCTGGAGATTGCTCCTTAAGTGTATATTGATATATCCTTCACTACTTTTTGCAACTTCATAGTGCTGCAATGTGCGGTTTAGCATAGTTTCTTTAATCCCTACTTGGTTAAAAATACTTGAGTTATTTACAATATTTTGATATTATAAATAATGTTATAATGAACAACTTTCATATGGAAATTCAATTACAGGATTTCTGTAAAAACTCCAACTACAATAACTAATCAACCAATAAATGAAAGAAAAGTATATTTGCAGTTGCATTTGAACAAATGGTAGTCTTGGATTTGGGCAAATATCTATCAATTGTTTAATGTCAACTGAAATAATCACATTGACTAGCTAACTTATCATCCAATACCTAGATTGAAAGATAAAGCTGGAGGACATTTTTAAACCTGACCTATTAATAATATGACAAGAATATTTCTTTAAAAATGTTTATATGAAAATAGCTTTATAAAATATCTAACTGTAAGGTTCTTCATCTAAAGGTCCATATTTTCATACAAAACACATTGAATGCAAGAAATCTAAAACACACTAAAACAGATTATTTTAATGACATAAAACAACAACAACAAAATGAGCTACTTGATAACCTAGAGATCTGAAAATATGTTCAGCTTACAGAAGTATAGCAGTTCCACAAGGGAAATGGGGCAACAGGCAGGTTTCCAGTGGTAGTGGAAAATCAATTTTGTAAGACTGAAACAGTGAAAGACCTTGTGCTGTGCGCTCAGTTGCTCAGTCATCCCCAAGTCTTGTGACCCCTTGTAGCCCATGTGGCGCCTCTGTCCATGGGATTCTCCAGGCAATAATACTGGAGTGGGTTTCCATTTCCTTCTCCAGGGGATCTTCCTCACTCAGGGATCGAACCCATGTCTCCTGCATTGGCAGGTGGATTCTTTCCACGGAGCCACCTGGGAGTGAATGACCTTAGAAATGCCAATAATTGGCCCAAGTATCTATGGAATGTCTCCATACTCTGCATTTGGCTAGAGGTCTACTTCTGGCATGATGACTTTTGCTTCAGTATTGGAAGTATCCTTTCAACTATTGTAAGATTAGAGCATAGGTGATTAGGTCAAGGAGGGGCACAGGTCCTTGACCCAACTGCTTTTCTTCCTTTCATACCCAATTAATGTGTCAGCTTTGGTCATACAGGAGTCAGTTACCAGTTAGTTTTCAGTAAGAATTTTTCCACCTGTATCAGTAGAAATTTTTTTTTATATATTTATAGGAGGAAGCGATTTCCATGACCTTCTACTCCACCATCTTAGTCAGTTTCCCCATTTTAAAACCACATTTTAACATCTCTGAAATTGGGGTACATCTTTAAAGTCTTTGGCTTCCAACAAGTATGCTTGTCTATTTTCTTTCTTTCTTTCTTAATGGTACATAAAATATTGATGCATCTTGAAGCAGGCAGCATCTTAGATAGGGGCTAAAGATAATATTCAAAATCATGAAGATATAATTTGGAAATTCAAACTGCTAACCACTATACTATATTGCTGACCATATTCTTGTTTGATTTCTAATTTTGATATCAGTTACTCTTCCCTTATGGTAGAAAATAGAATTAACTACAGTGGAACTTCAGTTGTACAGAAATGCAGAAATTCTTAACCTCTCTGCCTACCTTCTGAGGATTCCCAATTGAGCATCTCTGGTCCCAGTGATATAATTGGATCGATTTTTGACCTTTTGTACATGGCATTCAATGTAGGAACCAAGACATCTCTTAGCTACATTGAGATTGATTGTTAGAGCTAACAAAAGGAAATCTACAGAATAAATGATTTGCTATGTTGTCACTAAGATTGTCGGAAGTTGTTGATTTATGTAGTGGTTTATCATTTCAAGGACTGATATACACAAGTGGGTCAGTGAGTTGTTCTATGTTTTGTGGGTAGTGGTGAGGGTTAAAATTGTAGAGTTTATAAGTTATGTAGCACCTTAATTCTTTCAAATTATATTTTGAAATTTATTTTAAAATAAGATTTTTTTGATTCACTTTTAATCACTAGGAGTGAAAATTTAGGCTGATGAGGGTAATCTTTTTATTTCACATTCTATTAGAATAATGAAGATGACTACACAATTGCTCTTTCTATCTCAAAGTGCCAAGTTAATCATAAAACACAAAATATTTTAGGCTCAGTTCAGTTCAGTCACTCAGTCATGTCTGATTCTTTAATATGTGCTATATGATCAAGTGACTACTCCACAGCAAGTTCTCAAAAAGTTATCTGAAACTGGAGGAGCCAAGATGGCAGAGGAGTAGGATGGGGAGACCACTTTCTCTCCTACAAATTCATCAAAAGAATAACTGAACGCAGAGCAAACTTCGCAAAACAACTTCGGATCGCTAGCTGAGGTCATCAGGCGCCCAGAAAAGCAGCCCATTGTCTTCGAAAGGAGGTAGGACAAAATATAAAAGATAAAAAGTGAGACAAAAGAGCTAAAGACGGAGATCCGTCCCGGGAGCTCTTAGGCGGCATTGCTTGGGGTAGGGTCCGGGCCTGAGTGCCCTGAGGACAATTGGAGGGAGCTTCTGTGAGTTGCCAACTTGAACTGTGGGAGACCAAAAGAGAGAGAGTACATTAACCGGCCCGAACACACTGCCGGCCGTTCGCAGAACAAAGAGACCGAGAAAGTCCAGAGAAGAGCTCGCAGGCTGCGGACCGGCCCAGCCCCGCCGGAGGCAGGAGGCAGGGGGGAGGGGAAGGTCGCGGCGAGACACAGGGCGCAGGAACCCGACCGGCGCGGGCGGGGACTGGGGCTGGGGACGCGGAGGGCGGAAGGCGCGCGCACCCGACTGGCGCCAGCGGAAACTGAGACTGGGTCCGCGGAAGGGAGTGGGCGCGCCACACCTGGGGATAGCGCGCCCATCAAGCCCCTCGCTGCCTGGACCGCTCTGACGGGGAAGGCACAGAGAGCAGGCGCAGCTTTTCCTTCCGCGCTTTTGTGTAACACCCGAGGGCTGGAACCTAGCGCAGCGCGGGGCGCGCTCCATATAGAACAGC
>NC_057419.1:86560655-86623971 GCF_019320065.1 Cervus canadensis
TTTCAAAAGAACAGCATGTATACTATCTATGGTGAAACAGATCACCAGCCCAGGTGGGATGCATGAGACAAGTGCTCCGGCCTGGTGCACTGGGAAGACCCAGAGGAATCGGGTGGAGAGGGAGGTGGGAGGGGGGATCGAGATTGGGAATACATGTAAATCCATGGCTGATTCATATCAATGTATGACAAAACCCACTGGAAAAAAATAATAATAATAAAAAAAAACGTTATCTGAAACTAATAAAATCTCTTTAAATAATGATACCTTGTTATTTCATAGATGTGTTATGAAATTTGGAAACAAAAGAAGTTAGTAAGACAAATTAGTAGAGAAAGTTATAATTTTACTCTATTCATCCCCCAACCAGATAACTAGAGCTTTAATTTCTTGAGTAAATTTGCCATTCTAACGCTTCTGACCTTTCCTTTAGGGAGAAAATTAGTTTAGCTACATCAAAGCCTCATTTATGTCTTGAATATGTCAACTTTGAGCTTTTTAATAGTAGTCATTTTTCTTAACTAAAATGTATCCTCACTTTTCCAAGACTCTGATCATGTCAGTTAATGGTATGCATTTATACAATTAGTCTTTGACTAATAAACAGAATACTTTCATTAGCCTTATTTTGCAAAAAGTGATCAATTAAAGCTTCTGTTAAGATTTACGGTATAATGGGAGGTTGGCATTGCCAAATGGAATACACTGATATTTTATATGTAAATATAAAGCATGAGTAGAAGAGATTATTCTAAAAATACTGATAAATAATAATTTAAATTGGCCTTGTAAAAAGTGATTTTTCGTACAGTTAAGTAGACAGCGGATAATATTACAGTATCAATCATGCTCTGTATCCAAAACTGTTGGTGTGCTGGCAAATGATTGGCAACTGCCTCCCTGGGGGGTGTGAACAAAATCCTGGTTATAGTGTTTGCTGATTTCCCCCATGTAAATACTCTCAACATGGAGAGACAATTTCAAGATATCAATGTGATATCAATTGGCTTGCAAAATTCAAGAAAATTTAACAGAACAAGCCAATACCAGTTGACTCCAGCTCATCACTCATTCTAGCCCAGGTACAACTTGACCTTTGATTCAGCTGTTTTTTTTTTGTTTTGTTTTTTTTTTTCTAACTGTTTAGTTTAATACTATGACTATCAAACAGCAATCTACAATACAGTTTGCTCTCTATTGTTTGCACTTTGATTTATAATCTGAAAACTTCTGTATATATAATGACCAATTAATTTAAAATAACTAGCTGCTCAACTAATATTCTTTGCTGTGGGGGGCTGTCCTGTACATTGTAGGATATTTAGCAGCATCCCTTGCCTCCAGCACTCGAAGCCAGTAACATCCTCCAAGTATGACAACTAAAATATCTTCGGACATTGCCAAATTTCTTCTTGGAAGATACTGCTCCTTGTTTTACTGTACTATATGTATGCATATTCGTGAATTATGGGGATGTCTGAACTTAAGGAAGGCCCGAAGACTGTTTATATGACACAGAAGAGTAGCAAATAAACTAAAGACTATAGTTAATCATTTGAAGGTTTCCATATATCCAGATGTGTGTCAAATAAGCAGAACATCTGTGAATCAGATCAAACTCTTACAGCTTTCATTTGGAACTTTTTTTCATTCTGTAAATACAAGCTTCATGTCTCATTGGTCTAATGACTATGTCTATATGATGAATAATACTGGTTCAGGAATCTGCTGATCTGGTGTTTTGGATTGTCTGACCATCTGAGTTGGATCATAGCCCAGCTGCTATGACTCAGTGTGCAATATAAGATGATACACGAGGAAAAAAATGACTGTATTGATTTATTAGTCATGTTTTGATTCTACAGGTCAACATCACTGCTTTCCTTCATTCTGTATCTTTCATTATTTGCCACAGATGGGACTTTAAAATATATGATAGACTGCATTAATTTAACAATATAAGCCTAAAAGTTGCTGCAAATCTGACATTATACTACTTTCTTCTTCTTTTTTTGTGTAGCAAATTCACCTTGCTCCTTGTCACTGGGTGACATAATTTGCCAAAGCAGAAACTTCCCTCACTAGACATTTTCATTTTGCATATCTTCACTAAAGCTTATACTTAAGCTAGGGAAATGAAAATTGCATATGGCTCCCCATAAGAGCTGAACTTTCATAATGACTTACTGGAGGGACTTTCCAAACCCTTTGTGTGTGTACCTACAGTGAGACAACCTTCCAAATCTAGGAAATGTATAAATAAGTACATAACACCAACCTTAGCCACAATAGAAGGATTAATCTCTGCTTACCTTTCTTATTTCTGTAACAATGATGGTTATGGTAGTTGATACTATTTTAGGCAAAGGGAAAGGAAATAAACTCACATTTATTTTTTCAACTCTTACCTCATATGAAAGAACATTCACTTTGCCAGAGGAAAGTTTGATTCAAAATTAAGCTTATTTTCCTCACAGGATTGTCAATTGTCTTGACATTATTTTGATCTATGACACTGAATTACATCAGCAATAGATTCCAATCTAGAAAAAAAAAGTGCTTTACAACATATTCAATGATTAAGGATATTTACTTTTTTTTTGTTGTTGTTTGTTTGAGCAGAAGAAAGAAGTATTTATTACTAGTAGCAAGTATGGAGAATGTCGGAGATCGTTCCTATAGCAGTGTTTCCAGCACACTTACTTTTTTGATCATTAATGACCCTACCACAACCAAGTAAACCTGGATTTTGAGGGGGTAAATCCTATATTAATATAGAAAAATTAATAAATAATAGTTTTATATAAAAAACTTTCTTAATGTGAATATTAAATTCCAATAGTATACCTTTCATTCTAAATTCTTACTCTACAAAAAAGAGTTAATGATAGAAAATACAATCACACTTTGAAACCCTAATCCATACATTTTATTTCTTTTGAAGTTAAATTATTTGACATATTTTTTAGAATAAAAATTATACAGTGAGTTTTACTTTAGGATTTTTGATATTTTCCTATGAATTCCTTCACTGAACTTGGCAGAGCTCCAAATTATTTATAGTATGTATTGTGGGCTCTTTATCTGTTTTGGGGGCATCCTATTTTATTCTTTTCCATGGGAGACTGAATTTTCTTCACTTCAGAAGACTATTACACATTTTATATTTGGCTTCATACTTCACAATGGCTCACTGTATATACCATATAAAATGCATGGCCAGAAATTTAATGAGTAAAGGACAGAAATGTCAAGCTTAATTCTAAATGTTGATGTCTGGCACACTTTTAGCAATCTTAGCAATATTTTTATGGTTCACTTGGTTCTAGGGAAACAAATACATTTATGATTTAATCTCTTTTGCATTTTAGATGCTTCTACAATAAACTTGTCAGACAAGTAATTGCTGCCTATTGACAATGGGCACAATGCATATCTGAGCTGCAGTTAAAGAATATACATACATAAAATAAAACCACCAGCTAAACATTGTATCACTGAGTCCGATATAAACATGCTTTCAGAGAAAATTCTTTTTGGCATGGATATTTCTAGTGAATATGGTCAACCACAGCAACAAATAAACGTACTGATTTTTCAGATGATTAATTAATCTGGTAATACTAGTAAGAAGAAAATGAATACATCTCCCCCCCAAATTGTTCTTGGGCTTCCCTGGTTCCTCATCTGGTAAAGAATCCGCCTGCAATGTGAGAGACCTGGGTTCAATCCCTGAGTTGGGACATTCCCCTGGAGAAGGGAACGGCTACCTACTCCAGGTATTCTGGCCTGGAGAATTTCATGGACTGTCTAGTTCATGGAGTTACAAAGAGTTGGACACAACTGAACAACTTTCATTTTCACTTTCAAGTTATTCTATGGACCTCAAAAAGGTGTAGTTAACATATCTTCAATCGATAGTTTCAGTTAAATCCATTGTTATAGTCTTTAAAATCAAAAGAAGCCAATTTACTGATCAATATTAAATTTGACCTTTTACCAATGACATATTTTCTAGCGAGGGAGAAATTCATTCAAAGCCCTAATAAACTTTTTGCTATTATTTTAAGTAGAATCTCCCACTGGCTTAACATTAAAATTTAATTATGAATCATAAATTATGGATATTGCAAATGTTTTTGTCAATTATACATAATTACACCTTAAAAAAAGTTTGTTTTCAATCATCCTTTAGAGAGTTGCAGGATGTCATTTTATTTATATAAATCTGATTTATATCTATCTATCCAAAAGAATGCACTTTGCAGAGACTAACCATCAGTTACTGTGAGCAGTATGTTTTTCTACTCTATGCCAGATACTATAGTATGCACTGGAAAACTTTTTCCTTTATCCATTCTTTAATGTTTTATATTTATTTATTAAATATTCATTTATTATTTAATAAATATGTATTATTAAATATATATATAATATTGAATATTTTAATGTTAAGTCCCACAGACCATGAGCATAAATGTGCTCTTTACTGTTTGCCACTTCATTATAAATTTAAATGATTTATTTGCATTTAAATGTTACTCAAGGGAATTATAGTCAAGTGTATATGAAGTGAACACATAACATTATATTATTTCATTATGCGGTATTAATTTTTTAATTGCTGCTCTTTTTGAAACAGTGCCTAAAGTGTGAAAGCAAATGATCAGCTTATGTTCCTAGTCTTGCACAAAGGTTCTCTAAAGCAAACAAGATTTGTATTTGTTTTGTCTTTACTTCTGATGTCATTCACGGTGCTTGTTTTTTACTTATCTGAAGAACTCTCATGAATGCATTTCTTATAGCAATACCTCAAGCTAACTCCTCTAATTCCTCTGATTTAACTCAAAGGAATCCTCTGACTATCCTTTGAAGAACTATTCATTTGAGCTAAGGGCAAGTTCTTAGACTGGATTCAGAGACATTTTAATGAAAATCCAGGATCAAACAGAGATTGAAAACAGAAAGTAATATCAGGACCGAAAAAAGTCAGACCAAAATAATTCTCTAATCAATGTTGGGTTCTCTGATAATCAGAATCAAAAGGTTGCTTCCACTTGGGGTTATTACAAGTAGTACTGATATGAAAGGGCTTCCTAGGTGGTGCTACTGGTAAAGAACCTGCCTGCCAATGCAGGAGACATAAGAGACATGGGTTCAGTCCCTATGTTGGGAAGATCCCCTGGAGTAGGGCATGGCAACCCAATCCAGTATTCTTACCTGAAGAATCCCATGGACAGAAGAGCCTGGTGGGCTATGGTCCATAGGGCCAAAACAGTCAGACACTACCAAAGCGACTTAGTATTGATATGAACATTCCCATGTACAAGTATTTTTGATGATATGTACTGGAAGAGTGAAATTACTACATCATACAGTATGTGTACATTCAATTTTAGTAAACACTTTTACAAGTGTTGTGCCAATGTACATTCCTGCCTGCAGAGAGGTATGAAAGTGCCAGTTGTTCTAACCCTTGGGAACAACTAGTTGCTTTTGTCTTTACATTTTTTTCTTGATTGGAGTATAATTGCCTTAGAAAGTTGTGCTGGTTTCTGCAGTACAACAACAAGAATCAGCCATAAGTATACATATATCCCCTCCCTCTTGAACTTCCTCCCATATCCTCCCCAGCCCACTTTCTAGGTAGTCACAGAGGGCCAGGCTGAGATCCCTGACTTATATATTAACATCCTACTGGCTATGCATTTTATACATGATAGTGTATATATGTCAATGCTACTGTCTCAATTTGCCCCACCCTCTCCTTCCCCTAATGTGTCCACAAGTCCGTTCTCTATATCTGCATCTCCATTCCTTCCCTTCAAATAGGTTCATCAATACCATTTTTCTAGATATCATATATATGCATTAATATACAATATTTGTTTTTATCTTTCTGTTATATAGACTTATTTCACTCTGTATAACAGACTCTAGGTTCATTCACCACATTAGAACTGATTCAAATTCATTCCTTTTTATGGCTGAATAACATCCCATTGTATATATGTATGTACCATGACTTCTTTATCCATTCATCTGTTGATGGACATCAAGGTTGCTTCCACATCCTACCTATTGTAAAGAGTGCTACAGTGAACATTGTGGTATCTGTGTTGTCTTTTCATTTTAATCATTCTCATGGGTTGACAGTGGTATTATATTGTGATTTTTATTTACATAACCAGAATGGCTAATTAGATAGGGAGAATATAGTTAGACTTTTAAAGAATATAGTTCAGACTTTTTCCCCACTTGGATGTTTTGTTTGTGAGTACATATTCAAATATTTTGCTCATTTTTCTTTTGGACTATCTGTTTTTCTATGTATTTTTAGGAGTTTTAAAAATACTAGATATGAGTTATTTATGTTATCTACTTTTCAATGAAATTTTCATTTTAGAATAATTTTAAATTAATAGAAAAATTGGGAGAATAATACAGAGAGTTGACCCCATCCATGATATCCTCTTATTAAAGTCTTAGAATGGTACACTTGTGAACATATATTGATTCATTATTATTGACTAGACTCTGTGTTTTATTCATATTTCATTGATTTTCCTCTGGGGGTACTTTTTATATTCCAGTATCCCTTCCAGAATATCACATTACATTTGCTTATCACATCTCCTTAGACTCCTTTTGGCTATCACAGTTATTCAGAGTTTTCTTGTTTTTGATAAACTTGACAGTTCTGAAGAGTACTGGTCAGATGTTTGCAGAATATCCCTCAAGTGAGATTTTTGACTGGCTTTTTATTTTTAAATATATGATGCCCATATATTTCTCCAGTAATATTTCTTGCCATAGCATCTTTGTGATATTATATTAATATGCCATATAATAGCATATTCATGATATTATTATAGCTATACCAATTTTCTTTTGAAATCTACTTGCATAGTACGTCTTCCACCATCTTTTTTTTCCCCCAAGTTTATGCATGGGAGTTCATTCTCATATATAAGAATATGCATATCTTTATATTTAATTATTTTCAATTTATAAAATGTTTCATGAGTAACACATATCTTAAAATATGCTTTTTGAAATATTGAATTAGGTACATTAATAGAAAAATCAAATGTTGCATGAGACAGATACTAAAAAGTATTTGTTATTGATATGAAATTTAAATGCAACTCAACATCCTGTATTTTATCTGCAAATTCTAACCTTACTGGATTCTAATAGATTAGATTGGTGATGATTTTCACCGTTTTTTTTAACTGTAAACATCTGTGTCCTTTTATTTAGCATAAGTGCACCTTGATTTCCACTTAAAGAACTTATGATTTTAATCCACTTTGACAATTTCAGTCTTTTAATTAAGACATCAGTTGCATTTAAAATGTTTATTGATATATTTAGCTTTTATCAACTATCTTATTATTATTTTTATATTTAACCCAACTGTTTAATCTTCCTTTTTCTTTTTATTCTTTCTTTTATATTATGTGTTTATTATTTTATATTATTTATATTTTCAAGGCATTCTTTTATTCCTTTACTTTGTTCAAATATGAAACATTTCATAAATTTTCACATTATCCTTGAGTTCAGACCTTGCTAATCTTTTTAACTTTAGTATGTGTACTGCTGAATATACTGAAAATAGCATTTTCTTAAACATGAAGTTTCACTTTTGTGCAACTTTGTGATTTTTAAAAGTGCACATTATTTTGAAGAGTAAATTACCTGCAGAAAAATCTAAAACAGTTCACTTTCATGTACAATATTTGTTCCCATAAGTAGCTAAATCATAATATATTAAACTATAGAGATTCAAAGAAAAATGATGTTTTATGTTCACTATATTTTTAAACAACCTGGTGTCTGTCCATATGATTTAAATATATAATAACTTAAAGAATACACATTATTTTTAAAAATTAAGAACTATGAAAGTTCTGGGATTTTTTTTTTAAATCATACTTGCTAGTTAACCAGTTAGCTTGCTGCACATCATGGATACTGGCAGAAAACAAAAAGACCACTGGATCAGAATTAAAGGACTTTATTTTTAACAGAACACAGTAGCCAGTATGATCTTGATGCTCACATCAGTTCCTCTTGCCCTCGTGTTCCATGGGAGCAATATGGAGTGGTCTTAGGTGAATTCTTCACATGTAGTGGGTTTATGTCACAGCTAAAGAACAATGAGTTCAGGGAACCAGAATCTTTTACAGTGGGTTGTAAACAAACCTGACTGAACTTTGCCCTAGAAGGAGATAACGTCTTTATTACACAGGAGAGTAAACAGACTTACTCTTTGCTCTGGGAGGAGTCGGTATCTCTATCTTCCAAGCCATTTACTATATAAATGTATTTGAAAAGATGGTCCAGAACAAAAACTGATAGTGCTCAGAAGACTTGTAGAATCATGAGAGACCTATGGAGAATTGTCTCCCACATAAATGTGTACAGAAACAGATGAATCTAAAAGTGGAATATTCAGTGTTAAAAATCACTATTCTAATTCTATTCCATTATGTTGTTTCACAATATTGATCTTGAGTTGTAAATGACATAAAAAGTGAAAGATAGATTGTCTAATGAAAGACTGACCTTGTTGAAAGACTCATGAATACTAAGAGATTGATTCTTGTTTTGGGCTGAAATTGAGTTGGTCATCTGTTTCTATTTCAGAAAATTCTCTGGACAGAATTTCTGTTCTTCCCTAGGTAGACTACGGTTTTAAATTACTTGCAAAAATGTCTGAAATCACTCCCCTCCTTACATACATCCATTTTTTCATTCCTTCCATTAAAAGAAGGATTTTATTGTTGAAATTTCAAAAAATCAATTATGAAATTTAGGATTACTAGCTTACCCTGGTGTCAAATGAAATATTTGTCATTTCTTCTTTCCTTCCCTTCCTCTCTTCTCCCTTCCTTTCTTCCCTTGAAACAACTCATGTTTAATTAATGGCAGGAAAGATCCAGCAGAGAGAAATAAATTGATGATGGAAGAAACATAACTTATTTTTTTTGCACTGTAGTAATGAGAGAGTCAATTCCTAGGCAGGTTGATAAGAAGTCTAGGGGTCCCCAAGGAGAGAGGGATCTAGAATTCTCAAGGAGGAAGAAAGGACAAACTTTTTTGTCCCTCTACATTGCTTAGGATTATATAACAATAATATATCCTGCTTGAGGACAGTCTTTGGAAAAAACCTTCTGGCTAATCCTGTTATCTTAAGGTGTAAATAATGGGAGTAGGTCTAGTGAGGTCTTTACAACCTCCAGACATCCTTTTGATTCACTGTAATAACTAATTAGAGAGTATATAACTCCATTGCTAACACTAGCAAGGGGGTACTCTTTCTACCCCCTTCTGATGTCTATGTCAGAAGCTTTCTCTATCTCCTTTATACATCAATAAAACTTTATTACACAAAAGCTCTGAGCGATCAAGCCTCGTCTCTGGCCCCAGATTGAATTCTTCTCCTCCAGAAGCCAAGAATCTCGGTGTCTTTTTGTATGTCAACAACAACCTTTCAGTAAGAATGCAGAAAAAACCTCCTATTTTTCACTACAAATTTCTCTTCCTTCATTTAGGATTGAAGAGCCAAGGGGTGTAATTGGAATGAACTGATTATTATAATATCCTAATAGGAGAAGTGCATTTCTGGCTTGGTCAAAATGGCCAGCAGCAAACTTTCTGCTTCAACTGTCCTCATGTATAAAGAGAAAAAAAAAAAAGTTTAAAAAACGCTGGGAAATAAACTAACATTTTGGGGCCCTCTGTTTCTCTTGCCCTCACACACTGGCTTTTCAAGCTACGTGGTATTTGCAGCGTATGTGCTCTGGCTATGTGCTGCCATAAGAACTTGTGTACTCGAAGGGGCTATAATGACATGGCAAATGATTATATGAATATGCATCTGCATGACTTCATTCCCACCCTCTCTTTTGCTACTTTTCAGGATTGCTAATGTGTAATTATCATCAGCAAATACATTGAGGCAGAAGGGACACTCTGGAGCTGCAACAATACCAAATAATAATATCACCTAACTAAGCTGCCCTAACAGTGCCAGGGGACATGAGATGAAGCCAGAAGCCTGGGCAGTAAGACTGCCAGTGTGCTAATTAGGAAACCAGGGCTTTGCTTCTGACTCATCTGTGGACTTGCTGACTCACTCTGCTGTCAGCAAGTCATTTTGTCTCCCTTGGTGTTATCATTGTTACAAAGGAAATAGTGATTCCTACCTCCCTGGATATACTGATGATTTATGCATATTCAAAAGCTTGAAAAAAAGTGGGAGGGAAATACCTTAATATTCAAAGTATCACAAACACAGCGTTGCTCTTGAAATAATGGCTTGTTTTCATCTTGTGGATAAAATCCTATTTTTCTCCCAAATAGCATTAAGCCATCAAAATATAAAACTCTCATGTACTAATTTCAAAGGTTTCTTTGTGAGTGGGTGGGTACTGAAGTTTAATGAGGGGGATATTGGTTGAGAAAGCTTTCCACCTTCTGGGTTTGTTAAAGACATGTCAGTCAGTTACTTGGAAACTTATTTGAAATATAAGAAAGAACTTTGGGGTATCACATTTCTAATGAGGAGAGTTCATCATTAATCAGCTCCAAATAGCACTACAAACCACAAGCTTCATTTTAATCAAATTGATTTCTCCTCAGTTTTACAGAACATAGCCCTTGTCAGCTCAAAGGAAACCTAGTGCCTTTCATAGGTCCAGATCATTACATTCACTTCTGAGACCTGCTTCAGCTTTATGGAATATGTCACCAATTCACATGCACTTTCTCTGTTCCTTTCTGAACAAAAAGGAAATATGCTATTCATTCAGGCTATTTTAGTTTATTCCTTCACTTATTAACTAAATAAGATTTTTGAACAGCTACTATAGTTTCAAACACAGGGCTGAGGATACATTAGTAAGACAGACATGGCCTTCTCCACAGAGTTTACCAAGCTAACAAAGAGAAGCTATGAACATGATTTATGAGTCTATTTTGCATGTGGAAGAAAGAAATATTTCTGACTCAGAAAGCAGATGGTGATAGTATCATTATTCCTAATTTCTCGCTGGCTCTTTCCTTATAAGAAGAGTGTGTATCCTTGCTCCCTTCCGTGTGATTTGCAATACCTTTCTGTGGAGGAAGTATACTTCTTTGCTCTGTTGACATCAAGTTTGGCTGTATGATTTGTTTTGGCTAAACACATATGATCACAGCAGACAGTATGCCAGTCCTAAGGAAAAGTTCCAAGAGCCATCAGGTGGTTTTATAAGCTTTCTTGCTTTCACCCTACCTTGAGAGAAGTAGTCCAGCTCAGGAGCTGCTCTTCAGTCTGTATTCTGGAAGCAGTCACAGGGAGCTGTGACTGCCAACCTGCAACTAACATATAACACAAATGAGAAATAAACTTTTGTCTTTATAAACCACTGAGATTCTTGGGTCATATTTTTTAATTTATGTTTTAATTGAAGAAAAATTGCTTTACATTGTTGGATCATTTTTTATCACAGCCAAGCTAAATAATATAGAGCTTTCATTCTTAAAGTTGACCATTTCTGAATTGTTTGGGTATTTAGATTTACATAGGAGGACAGTCTTCTCTTTATTTCTATCTCTAGTTGGATCAGAGATCAGATTACTTTCACTTAGTGAAATGAGCACTACCTCAACCCACCTTTGGTTTCTTCCCAAGAACTCAAAATATGGGAAAGTCTTTATTCCCATGAGACAATAGAAGACATCATTCATTTTTCTTTCTAATAAAAAGATTTGTACTTTCCTGAAGTGAAATGATCTTTATATTGAAGAAGAAAATGTGTTGAACCATGAGTGGTAGTTTGATAATACAACGTCTTTATACAAGCAAATTACTGTGAAATGAAATACATGCTGGTTTGCAAAAAAATGAGACATTTCAAGGTGGGGGGCGGTGTAATCTGCAATAAGAAGGCAAGTATCAAGGGAGTAAAATTAGGAATAGACCTTATGTGTTTTATGATGAAATTTTTTTCCACAGTATTACTTATGAAGCAAAATATTTTAGACCTAGAATTGAAAGCTACATTATAACTTTTTCTAGACTGATCTTTATTATAGAATTTTAGGGACTATTATTCCATGTTAGAACTGGAAGAAATTTAAGGCTAATTAATTTGATCCTTTCATTTTATAATGAAAAAAATTTGGTGGGAGGAAATAAAGTTGCTTAACTTAAAGTTGCACGGTGGTCCATGGCAAAGTGGAGATTCCAGAACCGGGCTTGTCGATTCCAAGTCCATTATAGAGTTTCATACTTGGTAGTGTGTAAGAATAAGAGTATTATATATCAGGATTATATATAATACTGTATTAAGTATTTGCATACATTACAACATTAGATGGGAATTTGATCCCACTGATTTCTCAAAATATCCCATTTTACCAATGAGTGAACAGATTGATGAGGTTACCTAAAAACCCCAAGAACTCAGTGAATGACTGAGTCAGCATTTGAATCTTGACATTCTGGCTCTAGAATCAGTTGTCTAAGTCACTGGATTCTTTTGCTTACACTACAGAGAAAAGAAAAAAACTGTAATTTTGCCATGAGGGAACTACTGGAAACAGAATCAGCAATCACAAAGAGTTATTTTAAAAATTCAACACTTTTACATAAGGATCTGTGAAGTTCACCTGTAAAGTATTATGCAAAATTTAGTAAGCCCCTTAGAGCCCCAGGACCCAGTTTAAAAGGCTCTGGCCTGGTTTACTCTCACTGGGCACTGAGCAGACACTGGCAAATTACATGTAACTGGGAAGGGCAAATTCCCCCCAGAGCCCACCAGCCCTCTCTCCCAGGAGGAGCTGCACTATAAGCATATTCGTGTATGCCACGATCCTCTATGTGCTTTCACTAAGCAAAATAAACCTTTTAGTAGACATTTGTAGGAGAGCAAAATTACTAGGTCACAGTAACTCTGTGGAAACTTTTTACTATTTCAGTACACTCTCTGCCCGTTAGGCTGCGTTACAAGTTGGAGCCCACCTGAAGTGGAGATACCGAAGGCTTAGTCTCAATTCACACTTTAACAAAGGTTTCTACTTCCTGGGGCTCTTTTACGAAAAGGACTATGTCTAAGCACTCCTACCATGCCGTGACACGAAACTTGAATGGATATTTATTCATGAAATGACTCTCTAACTCAGGCAGTTGTAAATGTTTTATTTGACTTGGCCTAAGTATCATTAACACGACTGTGCAGAGTAAGTGAAGAAGAAAATGTAGGTTGATGGTAAAACCCTTCAAGTATGCCTTTCCCCCATTATCCAGGTAAGGCTGTATGAGAAACTGTCAGCGTGAAAGGCACCATTTTATCACCCATGTGTTTTTCCCACTTGCTTGCTTTATTCTCTCGAGAGCTATATTCAAGTTCCATGACAACTGCTGATCCTGCTTCACAACTACCGTTGTGCCTGAGCAATATACACACAGGTGAGTATGGCCTGCTAAACTGTAGGAAGTTGTTGAGCTGTTAAGACTATGAACTTTAGGGTCTGAAGTACCTGAGCTTAATTTCTTGCCCTGTCCCTGATTAATTTTCTGAGCAAATGAATTAACCTGTCTGAACCTTTTTTTTCCTCTTCTGTACAATGGAGGAAGAAATAATCTGCACATCACAAGAAACTGTTTAATTCAACAAATATTTGAAAGTCTACTTTTTATCACACAGGCCAAAAAAAAAAAAAAAGGCATACATAAGGTAATGATACAGGGTTAAAAGATGACAATTATATGTAAAAATAAATTATAGAACAGGGAAAAGGGATGAGTAATGCTGGGGTAGAAGTTGAGAGGACAGAAATTTTTTAAGCAGTATGGTCAGGTTAGGCCTCAGATGAATAAAGGTTTGGATAATGACCTCTGCTTGGAATGAAAAAGGAAGATACTGTTGGGTACTGAGAAGAGAAGTGATATGATCAACATTTCATTTAAAGTGATAAGTCTGGCTGCTGTGTAGGAGATAGGATGTAAAGGTGCAAGAAGAGAAACAGAGAAATCAGTGACAAGGCTAGGTGTGAGATGATGATGGCCCAGAACATCAAAACAGTGTGGTAGTAGTGGATACAATGAGATATTGTCAGATTCTAGATAATTTTATAAATGATGAGACATATCATGTGAGAGGAAGAGACAGGTTAAAGAAAGGCTCTTAGTGTTTCATCTTGAGCAACTAGAAGGATAGAATTGCTGTGTAACAAGATAAAGAAAGCTGTGGATAGAGCAGGTGTATGTGCAGGGAGAAACATCAACAGTTCACTTTTGGGAGAATTGAGTCTGAGATGTCTTTTAGATATTTAAGTGGAGAAGTTGAGTATCCAGGTGACTATATGAGTCTGGACTTCAGGAAAGAAGACTGAGTTGAAGTTATAAATTTGGGATTTTGTGAGGATTAAATGAGGCAATGTATATACAGCACTGAAACTAGCATGTAACACATTAATAGGAACTAGTTTTATATACTATATTAAAAGTGTCTAATCATAATATCAACAAATATAATTACCATTACCTGTCTAGCACAGTGCCTGGGTCTTAGTATGCTTCATATATGTGTATGACATAGTCAAAGACGAACACTTCAGACTACCGTATATGTGTGTGATTTTTGAGAGTGCAGCACAGAGAGTGACCATAATGTGATTCCTTTTCATTTTAAATGAACATTTTCTAAGTTGACTACTTTTTAATTTCACAAATATTTGTTGAGAAATTTATCTGGGCTACTTAGGCCCCAAACACAAACCTCTGCTTCTGGTTTATTGCCTTCTCTCTCCTATTTAGAAGATTCAAAGAAGATTTCATTACAAAAAGACAATACATTCCCTCAAAAGTTCAAAAACTAAAGCCATATAAAAGAGTGTGTACATTGAAAAGCCTTTCTTCCATCCCTGTTCCTATCTATTCCCCCTACTGTATTGTCAGTAGTTGGAAAATTTTCTGTAAAGGCCCAAGTAATAAATATTTTAGGCTTGCAAGCCTTGTGGACATTGCTGCAATTATTCAATTCTGCCCTTGCAGTGCAAAAGCCATAGACAATATAGAATAAATGGCATGGCTGTGTTCCAACAAAACTTTATTTAGAAAAATAGGCACCAGGTCTGCTGGCTATAATTTTCTATCCTTGCTATAGGCAATCATTTTTATTAGTTTATTCTTTTTTATGAAAATGCAAGCAAATGTGAATATATATTCTTATGCCCCTTTCTTATATTAAGTTAATCTAAGACATACTACTGTTCATATCTTGAAACAGCATTTTATTACATATTTTAAATATTTTTTGTATCAATATATAGAGAACACCCTCCTTTTTTCTGTCTGCATTTTAAATACATCATTTCATACGTGTGAAAGGATATGTAAAGGATAGATTTCTAGACTTGGGATTGCTGGATCAAGAGGTAAATACATTTGCAATTTGAGAAGATATTGTTGGATTCACTGTTAATCATTTTCACTTTCAGCACAATATATGAAAGTGCCTGTTTTAAAATTAGGAGATGCTTCATGAATTGTTATGTCATTCTTGTTCAGAGGCCATGTTGATCTTCTCTGAATCATTCCAATTATAGTGTATATGCTGCTGAAGTGAACACCACAAAGTCACTTTTAATTTAGTAATAGTTGAATGCTTTTGGGTGGTGTGCAGCCAAAGACAGGGCAAACTATAAAACTCTTCTTTCTATTTAGCCTGGAGATGAGAGAGAGAAAAGGTTTTTTCTGGACAGCAGTAGGCTTTTCTTTTTCTTTTTTTCTTTTTTTTTTTTGCAGAGAGCTGATTGGAAGGGAGCCTTAAGTTCCAGCTGTATACTAACTTGTGCACTAGGTAATGAAGACATAAATGGCCAGAGTGGTAGAAAGAGTTAATGAACACCCCATCCTTTGAGCACTAGTGCATAAAGATAGAGCTTTCTGCTGATTGTAACCAATACAGATTATAGCAGGATTCAGCCAAAAAAGATGGAATGATGTGGAGCTGGTTAATAGAAGAGGTGATCTGGTTAAAAGCAAGTAAAACATAATTTAAAAATAATAAAAGAACCAATATTTATTAAGCAGAGTTTATAGGCCAAGCACTTTGTCAAGTTGCATATTAATTATCACAATAATCCTATGAAATAGGTATGTTTTTAATATTTTTTACAGATTTTTTTTTTTTTTTTTACTTTTTACAGATTTTTAAACCAAGGTAACTTGCTCAATATCTTATGCCTTATAAATGTTGAATTGAGATTTGGTCTCTGCAGCATAGGATCTTTTCTACTGGACCTTATTGACTTGCTGTCTGCCTGGAGGAATAATTACAGAATTAGTTGAGAAAAGAATAGTAGAAATTTGACAGGATCAAAACTTTGGCAATTATATATTTTTTTCTTTGTTTTTATGAAGAATTCAATCCAGTATTAAGAAAGGTTTTTTTTAAATGATGATTGCAGTTAACATTCTGGTGCCCAAAGTAGTCAGAATAAGCCTTTGGCACACTTGTGTTCATGTCAATTGCAGGTGCCACTGGCTATGCTTGCCCTTTAAACTCTGGAACAAATACTTGACAGTCATTTAAAAAAAAAAAATTTCCAGACTTCAGAAAGTTTCCTGACCTGACTTAGAGACTGACATCTTGGAATCTTACATAGAAAACTTCAAGTTTTGTCCTTTGTTTGCTATGCTGGTTTACCCTCATTTGGCTGATGAGCTGTTTTAGAAAGCTGCCAGGCATCTGCTTCACCTTAGCTGAGGATGCCCAAGCCTGAATCTCTGGCCACTGACATTCAGCAGCTGTTTTAGCTGCTGGCCAGGAAAAGTTACTTGAGCTGTGGTAAACCCAAGTGAAGTGGCTTCAATTGTAGCTATATCCACTCTATATTTTCAAGGCCTAATTGAGGATTACATTTTTAAAAATCTTACAAGGTCAGTTTATAAACTGTGATAAATAATTCTCTAAGAATAATGTTTCTTCTTTGCACAAACAAAATAATATTTCCTAGATGTAATTGGGGAAAGGAGAGCTCTCTTTTGCCCTGTCATTCGGTCTCTACTTCAGTTGACTGTGTAATTCACTTTCACTGGGATTGAAAGGCAAGTAGAAGGGTTGGTCAGATGCTGAATAATTGGGCCCCTTCATGGAGCAAAGCATTTCCTCTGTTTTTTTTCCCACTGCAAATTGCAAAGGGATGCCTATTTTGCAATTCTGGTGTCTAGATTCTATGTCATGATTAGAGATTATGGTAAAGAATAAAAAATGTTTTTTTTTTCTAAATTCCATATATATGTGTTAGTATACTCTATTGGTCTTTATCTTTCTGGCTTACTTCACTCTGTATAATGGGCTCCAGTTTCATCCATCTCATTAGAACTGATTCAAATGAATTCTTTTTAATGGCTGAGTAATATTCCATGGTGTATATGTACCACAGCATATATGGAATTTAGAAAGATGGTAACGATAACCCTATATGCAAAACAGAAAAAAAGACACAGATGTACAGAACAGACTTTTGGACTCTGTGGGAGAAGGCGAGGGTGGGATGTTTCAAGAGAACATCATTGAAACATGTATATTATCTAGGGTGAAACAGATCACCAGCCCAGGTTGGATGCATGAGACAAGTGCTCGGGCCTGGTGCACTGGGAAGACCCAGAGGGATTGGGTGGAGAGGGAGGTGGGAGGGGGGATTGGGATGGGGAATACATGTAAATCCATGGCTGATTCATGTCAATGTATGACAAAAACCACTACAATATTGTAAAGTAATTAGCCTCCAACTAATAAATATAAATGGGAAAAAAACTGCAAAAAAAATGTTTCTTTTTTTTTAAGAGGCTAGAAAGCTCTCAGTTGAGCATTTCTTATGTGTCCACCTGTATTAAATACATTTTACATGTATTATCTCATGTAAATATCCTAGACTTCTCTGGTGGCTCATCAGTAAAGAATCAGCCTGCAACACAGGAGATGCAGGCTTGCTTGATTCCTATTTCAGGAAGATCCCCTGTAGAAGGAAATGGCAACCCACGCCAATATTTTTGCCTGGGAAATCCCATAGACAGAGGAGCCTGGCAGGCTATACTCCATGGTTTCACAAAAAGTTAGACATGACTGAGCAGCTAAACAACAATAATCCTATGAGGTAGGTCCCATTCTTATCCCTACTTTAAGGTGAGGACAATAACTCGAAAATTTGTTCGTGGATATGAACTTGTCAAACTCCAAAATTTGTAGCAATAGTGGCTAGTTTTACTGAAATCTCTATAAATATTACAATTTGTACAATAATTTTGATGAATACCTTCTTCATTCACATTGCCAACAGCAGCAACTTATGGCTTATTTGTAGTATCTGCAATGCAGGCAGCAGAGGAGCAAGACATTTGCCTCGGTGAGTGCACAAAAAAAAAAAAAAAAAAGTATTTTGGAATTTTTACATTGAGGAATTGTTTTGTTTTGCTTTCAAATAGGAAGTTAAACATGTGGAATTGTCTTTTCAGTTGGTACAAAATAGATAAATATTGGCAATTTCTTATATTTCAATATACTTGAAGGAGATGCCCTGCAAATAGTCAGAGATCCATATAGAAGGAGAGACAAGGTGAAGAGTCTGAGAAGGTGATCAATGTCACAGTCCAATAAAAGCTGTACTAGAGCAGAATTCACATGGATTGACTATTCAAGCAGAGTTTAGTGGTGATATCTCTGTTGATTATAGGATACAGACTGAATTCACCACCCTTTCGGAAATACTTTTTAACTGCCATATGTGCTCTGCTCTTTAGACTCTGAGATCATAAGGAGTTTGATTTATTATAGCACATACTAAGCATGTCTTGAAACAAATTTGACTACTCCATGTAATTGAATCCTTGACATGTGTCTACTCAGGGGAAGTTAAGCCTTGCCTATACATAAATATGGATCTAAGTCCTTCTGCTAACCTCTCCAGCCTCTCATTTATTTCCATCAAGGTCAGTGTTCATTTAAATTCCAAAGAAGGGCAATGCCAGATAATGCTCAAACTACTGCGCAATTGCACTCATTTCATATACTAGCAAGGCAATGCTTACATCCTTCAAGTTAGGCTTCAATAGTATGTGAACTGAAGATCCAGATGTACAAGCTGGACTTAAAAAAGGCAGAGGGACCAGAGATCAAATTACCAACATTTGTTAGATCATAGAAAAAGCAAGATAATTAAAAAAAAATCCAATTCTGCTTCACTGAATATGCTAAAGGCCTTGTGTGGATCATAACAAACTGTGGAAAATTCTTAAACTGGTGGGAATACCAAACTACCTTACCTGCCTCCTGAGAAATCTGTATGCAGGTCAAGAAGCAACAGTTAGAATTAGGTATGGAACAATGGACTGGTTCCAAATTGGGAAAGGAGTACGTCAAGGCTGTATATTGTCACCCTGCTTATTTAACTTATACGCAGAGTACATCATGAAAAATGCTGGGCTGGATAAAGCACAAACTGGAATCAAGATTACTGGGAGAAATATCAATAACCTCAGATATGCAGAGGATACAACCCTTATGGGAGAAAGCGAAGAGGAACTAAAGAGCCTCTTGATGAAAGTGAAAGAAGAGAGTAAAAAAAGTTGGCTTAAAACTCAACATTCAAAAAACTAAGATTATGGCATCCAGTCCCATCACTTCATGGCAAATAGTTAGGGACACAATGGAAACTGTGGCAGACTTTATTTTATTGGGCTCCAAAATCACTGCAGAAGGTGACTGCAGTCATGAAATTAAAAGACACTTCTTGAAAGAAAAGCTATGACAAACCTAGACAGCATATTAAAAAGCAAAGACATTACTTTGCCAAAAAAGATCTGTCTAGTCAAAGCTATGGTTTTTCCAGTAGTCCTGTATGGATGTGAGTTGGACCATAAAGAAGCCTGAGCACAGAAGAATTGATGCTTTTGAACTGTAGAGTTGGAGAAGACTCTTTAGAGTCCCTGGGACTGCAACTCAAACCAGCCAATCCTAAGGGAAATCAGTCCTGGATATTCACTGGAAGGACTGATGCTGAAGCTGAAACTCCAATACTTTGGCCACCTAATGTGAAGAGCCAACTCATTAGAAAAACCCTGATGCTGGGAAAGATTGAAGGCAGGAGAAGAAGGGGACGGTAGAGGATGAGATGTTTGGATGGTATCACCGACTCAATCGGCATGAGTTTGAACAAGCTCTAGGAGATGGTGAAGAGCAAGGAAGCCTGACGTGCTGCAGTCTATGGGGTCATAAACAGTTGGACACACCTGAGGAACTGAACAGCAATAACATTGCAAGAATGTGCCATAATCTATGCAGCTAATCCCAATGGATAGATATTAAGTTGTTTTAGTTATATGATATTATAAACAGTGAAAGAATGAACATTTTGTGTGTGTGTGTGTATTTGTAAATTTGTCAGATTATTTCCCTATAATAGTATCTTGAAAGGGGATATTTTTGGATTAAAAATATGCATTTTAAGGCTTCTGATTTATATTATCAAAATGCATTTGCATGTTTTACTATTTTTATACTTCCACCTTGTTTGTATGAGTTGGACCCATTTTACCCATACAGTCATCAGCACTATGTATTATTAATTCTTTTACATCTTTGTTAGTCTGCTTTAGGAAAACAACATTTTGTAATTTTTTGTATAATTTTGTCACTACTAAAATTATAACATTTTACTCATGTGTTTTTAGTCATTCATACTTCTTTTTTGAAGTGCTTATTAATGTCCTTTGTCCACTCTTTTACTATGGAGTTTAGATATTGCCTGCTATTTTTTGAGGGTTTTTATATATTTAAGTCATTAATCATTTATCATCTATGTTGCAAGTATTTTCCCTATTTATCCTTTTAAAAAGTTGTTGTGATGTTATAAGTTATAGATATGTTTTTTTATTTAAGTTTTTAAAGTACTTATTCATTTATTTCTTTTTTTTTTTAATTTTTCTGTGCTAGGTCTTAGATGTGGCATGTAGGATCTTTGATCTTTGCTGTGGAATGTGTGAATCTTTAGTTGCAGCATGTGAACTCTTAATTATGGTATGTGGGATCTAATTCCTTGACCAGTGATCAAAATCAGGTCCCCTGCATTAGAGCATCGAGCTTTAGCCACTGGACCAACAGAGAAGCCCCTATTGATAAGTGTTATAGTGAAATAATATTTATTTGTTCTTTCATTTCTGGTTTCTAGGTTTTGTGCAATGTTTAGAGTTCTATATTTACTCCAAGATTGCACATGTATTCATTCATATTTTCATCCAGAGCTTGCATTTAAACTGTTTATTCATCAATAATTTATTTTAGTGTAAAGGGTTAAGTATTGATCTAATTTTTTGTCTCTGGTCAACTAGTTGTTCCAGCATGTTTTTCTGTAACAATTTATAATACCACATTGATCATATGAATGTATACAAATGTTAAAATATGGGCTTTGGAGTCTGAACTGGATTTAAACCTCAGCTCCACTATATATGTGTTGGGCTACTTTGAGTGAATCATGTAAGTGCCCCAACCTTCAATTCTAGGGTGACCAATCATTCCAATTTATGGGTGACTGAAAGGTATCCAGGGATTCTGTATTTTAAGTGCTAAAATTGGAAAAGTCATGAGGGAACAAAGACGGCTGGTCATGCTAGGTTTTTCTTTTGCAAAAATGAAATAATATCTTTATATAACTGAAATAATTGTGAGGGTTAAAAGAGATCAAAAGAAAAGACAATCCACTGACTTGGAAAAAAATATTTGCAAAGTATATGACCAATAAGGAATTGATATCCAACATATATAAAACATTCATACAACTCAACATTAAAAAGAAAACACACACACACACAATTTGATTGAAAAATGGCAGAAGACCTGAATGGACAGACATTTCTCCAAAGAAGACATAAAGATAGCTAACAGACACATGAAAAAAAAATGCTGAAAATAGCTAGTCCTAGGAGAAATGCAAATAAAACTGCAAAGAGACATCACCTCACATCTGTCAAAATGGCTTCACTTAACGGTCGACAAATAACAAATGTTAGTGAAGATGTGAAGAAAAGGGGAAAATAGTGCATTTTTGTTGGGATTTTAAATTGGTGAAGCCACTATGAAAAACAACATGGAGGTCCCTCAAAAAACTAAAAATAGAATAACCATATAATCCAGCAATTCCACTACTGGGTAGGCATCCAAAATAAAATAATACATGGATTTGACAAGATATATCTAACCCAGTGTTCCAGCATCATTACTTGCAATAGCCAAGGTATGTTAGCAACATAAGTGCCCATCAAAAACAGTTGAATATGTAAAGATGTGTAAGTATATATATGATAGTGGGATATGACTCAGCCATAAAATCAATTATATTCTTCCATTTACAGCAATATGGATGGATTAAGAGACTATTAAGCTTAGTGAAATAAATCAGAGAAAGGCAAATACTGTACATAATCACTTATATGTGGAATATATATATATCAGAAGCAGATATTGATAATAATATTAGTGGTTACCAGTGCAGAGAGGGAAAGTGGTGAGGGGAGAGATGGGAGGGATTAAGAAACAGAAGCTACTATGTATAAAATAAATAAGCAACAAGAATATATTATGCAGTACAGGGAAATAAGCTATTTTTAATCATTTAAAATGGAATATAGTCTATACAATATTGAATCACAATATTTCATACCTGAAACTAATATGGTAAATCAACTATAATTCATTATAAAAAATGAAAAAAAACCAGTCCTATTGCTTTGCCCCCTAAATTGTGCTTCTAGAAAATTATTGCGAATAGTCAGAACTGTGCACAAAGATGTAGGTGAATCTTTCTCTAAGTTTTGTTTATGCTAAGAGAAAACTGTAAAGAACCCACATACCTAACACAGGGAATGGCTAAATAGCTTAATAATGCTCAAAATTCTCCAAGCTAGGCTTCAACAATATATGAACTGAAATCTTTCAGATATTCAAGTTGGATTTAGAAAAGGCAGAGGAACCAGAGATCAAGTTGCCAACATCTGCCAAGATAATTCCAGGAAAAAACATCTACTTCTGCTTCATTGACTACACTAAAAGCCTTTGACTGTGTGGTCACAACAAACTCTGGGAAATTCTTAAAGAGATGGAAATACCAGACCACCTTACCTCCCTCCTGAGAAACCTGTATGCAGGTCAAGAAGCAACAGTTAAAACTGGGTATGGAACAATGGCCTAGTTCCAAATTGGGAAAGGAGTATGTCAAGGCTGTATATTGTCACCCTGCTTATTTAACTTATATGCAGAGTACATCATGTGAAATGCCAGGCTGGACATAGCAAAAAGTGGAATCAAGATTGCCAGGAGAAATATCAACTTCAGATATGCAGATGACACAACCCTTATGGCAAAAAGTGTATAGAAGCTAAAGAGCCTCTTGATGGAAGTGAAAGAAAAGAGTGAAAAAGCTGGCTTAAAACCCAGCATTCAAAAACTAAAATCATGGCATCCGGTCCCATCACTTCATGGCAAATAGATGGGGAAACAATGGAAACAGTGAGAGATTTTATTTTCTTAGGATTCAAAATCACAACAGATGGTGAGTATAGCCATGAAATTAAAAGATGTGTGCTCCTTGGAAGAAAAGCTATGACCAACCTAGATAGCATATTAAAAAGCAGAGACATTACTTTGCCAACAAACATCTGTCTAGCCAAAGCTCTAGTTTTTCCAGTAGTCATGTATGGATGTGAGAGTTGGACCATAAAGAAGGCTGAGCACTGAAGAATTGATGCTTTTGAACTGTGGTAAAGGGGAAGACTCTTGAGAGACCCTTGGACTGCAAGGAAATCAAATCAGTCAATCCTAAAGGAAATCAATCCTGAATATTCATTAGAAGAACTGATGCTGAAGCTGAAACTCCAATACTTTGGACACCCGATGGGAAGAGCCAACTCATTAGAAAAGAATCTGATGCTGGAAAATATTGAAGGTAAGAGGAGAAGGGGATGACAGAGGACAAGAGGGTTGGATGGCATCACTGACTCTATGGACATGAATTTGAGCAAGCTCCAGGAGATGGAGAAGAACAGGGAAGCCTGGCATGCTGCAGTCCTTGGGATTGCAGTCAGACAGGATTGAGCAACTTAACAACGACAACAACAAAAAGACAGCAAATAACTTATAATACATGCATATTGTTCTATGAAGCCATTTAAAGAAATGTTTTTATAAAAATTTAATAAAATATTTACAATGTACAAATAATTTTAAAAGAAAATTGCAAAAATTATGTACAGTGTGATGCAAATTTTACAGCACTTATATATAAGCATATATAGATTGTATATGGTATACATGTATATGTTCATATACCCATTGAATGATAGAAAGTATATATACAGAATGTAGCATTAATTGTCTCTGGATTGTGGTAATATAGTTGATATTTCATCATTGTGTCTTTTTTTAAAACATTAATTTTGAAATCATAATACCATATTCAAGATTAATTAATGTTTGTCTTTTTTTTTTGCCTTAGAGATAATCAAGAATTTTCAAAGTATGTGAAATCTTTCCAATTTTTTTTTCATATCACATCTTACTGCAATTGTTTCTTTTCTTTCTTTTTTTTTTTTTTTAATTTTTTTATTAGTTGGAGGCTAATTACTTCACAACATTTCACTGGGTTTTGTCATACATTGATATGAATCAGCCATAGATTTACACTTATTCCCCATCCCGATCCCCCCTCCCACCTCCCTCTCCACCCGATTCCTCTGGGTCTTCCCAGTGCACCAGGCCGGAGCACTTGTCTCATGCATCCCACCTGGGCTGGTGATCTGTTTCACCATAGATAGTATACATGCTGTTCTTTTGAAACATCCCACCCTCACCTTCTCCCACAGAGTTCAAAAGTCTGTTCTGTATTTCTGTGTCTCTTTTTCTGTTTTGCATATAGGGTTATCGTTACCATCTTTCTAAATTCCATATATATGTGTTAGTATGCTGTAATGTTCTTTATCTTTCTGGCTTACTTCACTCTGTATAAGGGGCTCCAGTTTCATCCATCTCATTAGGACTGGTTCAAATGAATTCTTTTTGACGGCTGAGTAAAATTCCATGGTGTATATGTACCACAGCTTCCTTATCCATTCATCTGCTGATGCGCATCTAGGTTGCTTCCATGTCCTGGCTATTATAAACAGTGCTGCAATGAACATTGGGGTGCACGTGTCTCTTTTAATTTTATGTTGGAGTACAGCTGATTAGCAATGCTGTGGTAGTTTCTAGTGCACAGTGAAGGGACTCAGCCATACGCATGTACCCATTCACTCTCAAACTTGCTTTCCATCCAGGCTGGCACATACACTGAGAGTTTACTGTATTTTGAATTTGGTTTGGTGGAAAAAAAAAGAAAACTCTGTGTGTGTGTGTGTGTGTGTGTGTGTGTGTGTGTGTGTGCATTTTTAGGAAGAGGGGAAAAATCATGCGGGTAATTATTCAAACCTTGTGATACACAGTAAAATGGACAGTGGAGTGAGATTCTTCTTCAATTTTTTTTGTAATTATTAATAAATGATCAATTTATTTTCCTTATTACACTGTATCTGATATTTCTTTGGTGTAGAATTTGTGTATATTTATGTATGTGTACATTTTAATGAAAATAAAGTCATTTTATTTTTATACCTGAAATGCAACTTTTAGATTGTTATTCCTTCAGTGGAAATGCTATTTTTTTTTCCAAATAAATTGACAGTTATAAGACAGATATCTTAATGATTGCATGAAAAATCTGTTATATTCTGGCTAGAAACATGCTTATAGTTTTGTTTTTTTTTTTAAGACAAATTCTAATTTTGGAAACTAATTTACTTCTTTTTTCTGTATTCTAGATTTCATATTATTTCTTTTGAGTTCATTATAAGAATGAATTGAGGAAACCTAGTGTCCTGAAAAAGAATGAGATTTTTATATCTGTTTAGGTAGGAAAATGGATAATAATAGATAAGACATAAAAAAGAAACATGACTAGAAAAAGCAACATCCCAATGAAAGAGAACTTTTGTTCCAAGAAACATAGTCATGTAAATGGTATTTTCTGTTGATTCATATAATGGTTTTGGTTTCTTCAATGCAGGGTAATAATCCTGATTTTAATACTTCACCTTTCATTTGAGCCTATATTGACTATATTTGCAATTCTTATAAACAATTTTGACAGTATTGCACCTATATAATCTGGACTTGTCAATTGAAACTAAACCAACCCCAAGCAAATGACATAATAACTGGACTATTAAAATGCTTCCTTCAAAACTTTTGTAATTGGAGTGGCCAGGATGGCAGAGTAGGAAGACCCTGAGTTTATGTCTTCCATAGGCACACCAAAGTTACAACAATTTACAGAGCAAATATCAATGAAAATAGAAGAATAGCAGAAATAATCTACAGCTAAAGATACAAAGAAACAACCAAAAGTGGATGGGTAGAAGGGGCAGAGACACAATACAGCCAAGGCCCATACCACTGGGTAGACAACCCACAAATGGGAGGATAATTATAATTGCAGACGTTATCCAAAAGGAGCCAAGGATCCAAGCTACACATCAATATTCCAAGCCCAAGGGTCTTGCACCAGGAGGATGAGCCCTCATCATGTTTGGCTTTAAAGGTTAGTGGGACTTAATTTCAGGAGAGCCAGAGGGCTGTGGGAAATACAGACTCCACTCTTAAAGAGAGCACATAAAATCTCATGTGGTCTGAGACCAAAGGCAGAAGCAGTCATTTGAAAGGAGCCAGGGTCAGACTCACCTGCTGATCTGGAAGATTCTCCCAGAGAGGCAGGCAGCAACTGGGACTCACCATGGTTACATAGATGCTGGCAGCAGATATTTTTCTTTTTTTAATTTTTTTCATTTATTTTTATTTGTTGAATGCTAATTACTTTACAATATTGTAGTGGTTTCTGCTATTCATTGACATGAATCAGCCATGGATTTACATGTGTTCCCCATCCCGATCCCCCCTCCCACTTCCCTCCCCATCACATCCCTCTGGGTCTTCCCAGTGCACCAGCCCTGAACACTTGTCTCATACATGCAACCTGGGCTGGTGATCTGTTTCACCCTTGATAGTATACTTGTTTCAATGTTATTCTCTCAGAACATCCCACCCTCGCCTTCTCCCACAGAGTCCCAAAGTCTGTTCTGTACATCTGTGTCTCTTTTTCTGTTTTGCATATAGGGTTATTGTGACCATCTATTTAAATTCCATATATATGCGTTAGTATACTGTATCAGTCTTTATCTTTCTGGCTTACTTCACTCTGTATAATGGGCTCCAGTTTCATCTATCTCATTAGAACTGATTCAAATGAATTCTTTTTAATGACTGAGTAATATTCCATGGTGTATATGTACCATAGCTTCCTTATCCATTCGTCTGCTGATGGGCATCTAGGTTGTTTCCATGTCCTGGCTATTATAAACAGTGCTGCGATGAACATTAGGGTTCACGTGTCTCTTTCAGATCTAGTTTCCTCGGTGTGTATGCCCAGGAGTGGGATTGCTGGGTCATATGACAGTTCTATGTCCAGTTTTTTTAAGGAATCTCCACACTGTTCTCCATAGCGGCTGTACTAGTTTGCATTCCCACCAGCAGTGTAAGAGGGTTCCCTTTTCTACACACCCTCTCCAGCATTTATTGCTTGTAGACTTTTGGATAGCAGCCATCCTGACTGGCGTGTAATGGTACCTCGTTGTGGTTTTGACTTGCATTTCTCTGATAATGAGTGATGTTGAGCATCTTTTCATGTGTTTGTTAGCCATCTGTATGTCTTCTTTGGAGAAATGTCTGTTTAGTTCTTTGGCCCATATTTTGATTGGGTCATTTATTTTTCTGGAATTGAGCTGCAGGTGTTGCTTATATATTTTTGAGATTAATCCTTTGTCTGTTGCTTTGTTTGCTATTATTTTCTCCCGTTCTGAGGGCTGTCTTTTCACCTTGCTTATAGTTTCCTTTTGTTGTGCAAAAACTTTTAAGTTTCATTAGGTCCCATTTGTTTATTTTTGCTTTTATTTCCAATATTCTGGGAAGCGGGTCATAGAGGATCCTGGTGTGATTTATGTCAGAGAGTGTTTTGCCTATGTTCTCCTCTAGGAGTTTTGTAGTTTCTGGTCTTACATTTAGATCTTTAATCCATTTTGAGTTTATTTTTGTGTATGGTGTTAGAAAGTGTTCTAGTTTCATTCTTTTCCAAGTGGTTGACCAGTTTTCCCAGCACCACTTGTTAAAGAGGTTGTCTTTTTTCCATTGTATATCCTTGCCTCCTTTGTCAAAGATAAGGTGTCCCTAGGTTCGTGGATTTATCTCTGGGCTTTCTGTTCTGTTCCATTGATCTATCTTTCTGTCTTTGTGCCAGTACCATACTGTCTTGATGACTGTGGCTTTGTAGTAGAGCCTGAAGTCAGGGCAGGTTGATTAAAGCTTATGCCTCCATGAGGACACTGGTGTTGGCAAATGCCATTTTGGAATCCTCCCTCTACTTTATTAGTGCTGAGACTTGGCTCACTAGTTGTCAGCACCAGTCCTGGGGTGCTCCATGCCAAGCAGCTACCTGGGCAGGGACACAGCCCCAACCACTAGCAGTCTAGCTGTCTTAGGGTTCCCTGAGCCCCCAGCGACCCCAAGACTGCCCCCCACCCCCCGCTCATCTGTGGGGCAACACCAACTTCAAAAAAGAGAAATAAATACTTTATGATTTTACTTATGTGTGAAATCTAAAAACCCAAATAAATGAACAAACCTAACTAAACACAGAGTTATAGATACAGAGAACAAACAATTTTGCTACAGGGAGGGTAGTGGTAGGAGGAGAAAAATAGATGAGGGAGTTAAGAGGTACAAAGTCAATTACAAAGTAAATGAGTCATGGACATGAAATGCAGGGTGTGAGGAATACAGTCAATAATTTTGTGATATTTTTGCATGGTAACAAATGGCAACATCATAATGATCATATTGAAATATATAGAAATATCAAGCCAATATGTTGCATATCAAGAAGTAACAAAGTGTTGTAGGTCAATTATATGCCAAAAGTATACAAACAAACTCTTATAAAAACAGATCAGATTTGTGGTTACCAGAGGTGGGGGATGAGGGGGAGGGAGAATTGGATGAAGGTAGTCAAAAGGTACAAACTTCCAGTCATAAGATAAATAAGTACTAAGGATGTAATATACACCATGATAAAATATTCATTATATGAAAGTTGTTAGCAGAGTAAATCCTAAGAGCTCACATCACAAGGAATTTTTTTCTATTTTTTAATTTTACATCTACATGAAATGATGGATGTTCACTAAACTTATAATCATCTCTTGATGTATGTAAGTCAAATTATTACACTGTACATTAAACTTATACAGTGGTGCTTGCCATTTGTATATCAATAAAACCGGTAGGATAAAAGCAAAGAAAAACAGATAAACTTCTTCCTTCAGCAACCCTGCGCCCAGATTACTAGATGGGCATTGTGGACTGTGAATCTGACTTACTCAGTACCCCTACTAATCTTTGGCAACTGCCAATACCTGACTTTGCAATTTCTAAGTTTCTATTCTAGTGATCTTCACCAATATTATATTATAGCAACATGGCTGCAACCTGAATATTGCTGTTACCTACTTTTTTCAATTAAAAAAGTACTTTTCTCATATAAACTAGATTTAGGAATAACTCGTATACAATAAAGCATGTCCATTTAAAATGTATAAACTGAAGGTTTTGATAGCTGTATATAGCCAATATCACAGTCAGGATGGAAAACAGTTCTAATATTTTCTCCCAAATTCTTGCTACCTCCTTGACATTCATCCTTCCTTCAGTTCATATTTGTTTCTTTTTTCTTCAAACTTTTGCCTCCAACTCTCTGTCGTCACAACACAGTGTCTTTACAATTCCTTGCTTCTAGTATACATCTTACAAGTCTCTTGATTGTTGGTTTCCTCCTAGCTCTACTTCTTTCACTAATTGGTTAAAATGGCTAAATACTTCAACTATATTCTTTCCAGCTCCTTAATCTTCTGTTCACTTTGTCCTAGTAATCACCAACTCTGCAATATTCAATTTTCCCCTTTTGTGCTTCAGGGCTATAGAGTTCTCCTGGAGGAAAAGCACATATCCTTTTAGATTAGATCCACGACAAATTTATGATCCTCAACTTCAGCTGTCAAGACAGCTAAGCAGTTTTCTACACATTCATATTTGGTTCCCTTTTCTGTACCCCACAGTAGCTGTTTTAAACATTACCAATTTTATTAAGATCCCTGCCCTTTCTACTCATTTTAACAAAGGGTTTAGCAGCCTAACTCAGTGATATTCTTCAACATCCCTTAGCTTTCAAATATGTCTGTACTTTAACATCTATCTGTCTCATTTAACTTTGTCTCAGAAGAAGATGTGCTTCTGTTCTCTTCTAAAGATAACCTACCCTTGGTGCTCTTGAACTCATACCCTCCGTTTCCACCAGGACTTTATTTAACCTATTACCCTCTTTTTCCTATATATCTAGCCTCTCTCTCTCCCTCCTTTTCTCCCTCTCTCTTTTCTCTCTCTCTTTTTTTTACCTCTTCCCTCCCTCCCTTTCCTCTTCCTTCTCCTTCCCCCACCTCTTCATTTTCTCTTAGTTTCTGTATATAGTTATCTGTGATGACAATTACAACCAATAACCAAAAATAAAAATCTCCCTAATCCTGACTTGTATTAGCTGTTAGCCAGTTTCTCTTTTTCAACACACAGATTCCTTACAAAAGATATCTGTGCTCACTACTCTACTTTTTACCCTTATTTACCCTTCTTCCTATTCTATTGTGGTTTCTGCCAGTATAACTCTGTCAAAATATTCTCGAATAGTGGCATTTATTTAGCATTTATAAAGTGTCAGACATGACTTACAAGTAAGAGATAGAGCCATGAATAAGACAAAGTCCCTGCTTTCATTGAGCTTACATTCTGTAGAATGGAGACAGACAATAAACAAACAAGTAAATACACAATGATTTATTTGTGTGACACAGCCCAGTGCCACAGTGGAAAAAAAATAGTGTAAGACGAGATAAAGAATGACTGGGAGAGGGTTACTTAGCCTGACTGATCAAAGAAGACCTCTTTGAGAAATTGTCATCTGAGTTGAACCCTGAATAATGAGAAGAAATTTGTCATGTGAAAATCTGGGAGAAAAATATTCTTAAATTGGAAACAGCCAGGAGACAGAGCAGTTTAACTATGTCATAAAAAGCTAGGTCAAGAGTGGCAGGAATTGATGTTTGAAAGCTAGGTACAGTTCAGATCAAGTAGCTCCTGTGGGTCTGGTGAACACTCTAACTCATCCAACTGTGATGATAAATTATTGGAGAGTTCTGTGATGAGAAATTATTGGAGAGTTGAGAGCAGGGAAATTACATGATCTGACTTGCCTTTGTGAAAAATATTACTCTGGCTTCTGATAGATAATTGACCATACTGGGGCAGGAACCGAAACAAAGAAACCAATTAGTGGGCTGTTGCAGTAGTATGAGGGAGTCATGGTGGTGTACCAATTACCTTTTCACTTTTGTGCCTTTGCTCATGCATTTCTTTCTGTGTGGTAAACTCTGATTCATAATTCAGCTCAATCATTACCTCTTTGGAAAGTATCCTCCGATCTCCAGTCACTGTTCATAATATAATTAACTGCATCTTCATCTGGGTTCATATAGAGATTGGTATTTTTACTATAGCACATATTTAACAGAGTGATTCCATGTACAAACCTTGGAATTAGGTTGTTTGAAATGAGATCCTGCCTTTACCTCTATTGTGAGTTGATTTGTATGACCTTAAAATTCATATGTTGAGATCCAATCCCCCAGTGCCTCATATCATGACTTTATTTAGGAATAATGTCATTGTAGAAATAATTACTTAAGATGAAGTCATACGGCAATGGGGTTGACCCCTAATCAAATATGACAGCTGACTTTAAGAAAAGGGGAAATTGGACAATGGCATGTTTAAACATGCTTCTACAAGCCAAGGAATGTCAAAGAATGCCATAAAACAAAACAAACAAACAAAAAAAAACAGAAACAAACAAACAAACAAAAAAAACTCTAGAAGAGCAGCATGGAATAGATTTCTTTCTCAAAGCCATGAGAAAGAACTAGCCCCACCAACATCTTGGTCTCATCTTCTAGCCACCAGAACTGCAAGACAATAAATTTACGTTGTCTGAGTAATCACTTTGTAGTACTTTGTTACTGCAATCCTAGTGAATTAACCAGAGAAGGCAATGGCACCCCACTCCAGTACTCTTGCCTGGAAAATCCCATGGACAGAGGAGCCTGGTAGGCTGCAGTCCATGGGGTCGCTAAGAGTCGGACACGACTGAGCGACTTCACTTTGACTTTTCACTTTCATGCACTGCAGAAGGAAATGGCAACCCACTCCACTGTTCTTGCCTGGAGAATACCAGGGATGGTGGATCCTGGTGGGCTGCCATCTATGGGGTCGCACAGAGTCGGACACAACTGAAGAGACTTAGCAGCAGCAGCAGCAGCAGCAGTGAACTAACAGATTTTGGTGCAGCAGCAGAATACTTCTGTAACAAATATCTAAAAATGTGGAAGTGACTTTGAACATTCCAACTGGGTAAGGAAAGGTAGAGGATAGAAAAGTTTTGAGGCTCTTGATAGAAGACTAGATTACCTTGAGGAGGTTGATGATAGAAATATGGATGTTAAAGGAGATTCTGATGAAGATTCAGAATGAAAAGTGATTTGTAGAGAAAGCTCTTATTGTCAGAGAATACATATATCATCATGACAAGAATGCTGTAAGAAAAATGAACATTAAAGATACTTCTGCTGAAATCTTAGGTTAAAATGAGGAAAACATTATTGGAAGCTGGAGTAAAGTCAATCCTTATAAAGCTGCAGAGAACTTGGCTAAATTTTGTTTTGTTGAATGAAAAGTAGAATTTATAAGGGAAGAACTTAGATACTTAGCTGAGGAGATGGCTAAGCAAAGTGTTGAAGATGTTGCCTGATTTCTTCTTGCCACTCATATTATAATGTGAGAAGAAAGAGACAGATTGAAGAAAATATTAAACAAGGACCTACTGTATAATAGTATAACACAGAGAACTCTATTCAATATTCTGTAATAACCCGTATAGGAAAAGAATCTGAAAAAAATAGATATTTGTATATACATAACTGAATCTCTTTGTTGTACACCTGAAACTAACACAACACTGTTAATTAAATATATTCCAATATAAAATAAAAAGTTTAAAAAAGGAACGAGAACTTGAAGGCTTGAAAAATTGTCAACCTGTCCATATTACTGAAAATGTAAAAAAAAAGTATGCTGTGGAAAGAACATTAAGGTTGTGACTGGACAACCATTTGCTAAAGAGATTAAGTGTGTGCCTTTTGTATCCAATCACCATCTCAGGAGAAATGTTGCCACCTTGGACTTAAGGAGACAGAGGGGAGGAAATGAAGTAAGGTTGCTAAACTCCTGAGATTATATATGAAGGACATATATCTATAAAGATACTTGGCTGAAAACTGTGTTATCCTTCAGCAAAATGACCCCAACAGTGTTTCAGGGGCTAGCCTGGTTCCATGAGGCATGGCTGCCACTTAGGGCTGAGGATACAAGGTCTGTATCCAGCCCTGAGGAGGCATGGCCAGAATTCTAGTTGGTGCAGAGGACAGAGCTTCAAGTCAAAGATGATTATTCTTAAACAGTAAAAGCTAAAGGAATTTGCCTACTAGCTTTTGGACTTGCTAGGGGCTTGTAACCCCTTTTTCCTTCTGATTTCTTCCTTTTGGAATGAAGAGATCTATCCCGTACCTTTCCTACCACTGTATTTTTGAAACACAAAATTTGTTATCTGGTTTTCCAGGTTCACAGATGGAGAGGGATTTTGCCCCAGGATGCATCTTACCCTGAGTCTCAACTATACCTGATGTAGATGATATATGAATGAGTTTTTCAATGTCTAGTTGATACTGGATAGGATGGATTAAGACTTTTGAGGATGTAGAAAGGTGGTGAATGCATTTTGAATATGAGAAGGGTATGCGTGTTTGAGGGCTGGGGGACCGATCATTATAAATTAAATTGTGTCCCCTAAATTCCTGTGTTAAACTCCTAAACCCTAGTGCCTGAGAATATAACTTTAATTTGTAATAGAGTTATTGCAGATGGAGTTAGTTAAGGTGAGGTCATACTGAAGTTAGAGGGTGCTGTTGAAGGAGGTCATCGAGAGGAGGTGACTGCTTGTTGACCCAGGAGTTGGACCTGGGTGATTGGAGGCTCCTCACCTCCTCCTCTGTCCTTGTAATGTATGTTCTGCCCACCATCCTTATGCTAGGAGATATTTCAAGGATGCATCCTTGAGAGAACAATGTATTGTTGACACCATTTAGTCTAGGTAAATGACAAACTTGTAAGATTCTGGCTGGTAGGTGCAGAGATCTACTTGTCTTGTGGCCACCCAAGACAAGCCTCATATTTAAGTTCCTTTGCTTATTAATACTGTCATCTCTCTATCTGGGGTGGTCTGATTCTTTCTTCAGTCTTTCCTTGTCCTCCAAGTATGTGGCCCAGTTTCATATTTCACACGAGAACTCCTAAGGTGGCAAACCAACAATCCCTAATCCAACATGACTGGTATATCCATAAAAAGGGAGACATTTGGACCTAGATTTACACACAAAGAGAACGCCATGTGAAGATGAAGACAGAAATTAGGGTGCTGCAGCAGAAGTCAGGGAAGGCCCAAAGATTGTGAAATGATGAGATACCAGGAAAGAGGCATGGAACCAACTTCTTTCTCACAACTGCCACAAGGTACCAACCCAATTGCTACCTTGATATCAAAATCAAACCTCCGGAACTGTGAGACAAAGCATTTTTGTTGTTCTAAGCCAATCAGTTTGTGATACTTTGTTATGGCAACGCTAGAAAACTAGTACAGTCCCTTGCTAGGCTAGCAGTGAGGTTTCAGGCAGTTTGCATAGTCTCTCTGTGCTTCAGTTTCTCCATCTATAAACAGAATAACAGTCCCTGTCATGCACTGAAGAATAACCATTATTCTCCAGCCAATTATGAGTTCTCAGAGCAGGGATTATCTTTTATTTATCCTTGCCTGCTAAGGGTTTAACAAAGTCCCCAGCACAGAATAGAAGCTTAATACTTGTTTGTTGAATGAATTTAGATTCCTTGTTTCATCCCAAGGAATAAAGCTTTTAAGAATTCCATGACCAAAAAAAAAAAAAAAAAAAAAAAAAAAAGAATTCCATGACCTAGAGATCCCGGACTTTTATTTCCAGTGTCTGCTATAAAATATAATAATTTGTTAGCTGGTCTACAGTTAAGCTATCTCATGTCTTTGCAAATCTCAGTTTATTCATCTACTGGATGAGATCATTGAGGTAGATAATCTCTAAAGTCCCTTCTAATTTAAAATTTCTGCAAACCTAGATCCATGATTATAATTTAGGAGGGCAGTGCATTTGAGGAATGAATTATATTTGATCATTAAAGGAGTAATGAAAATATCTCACAAATCCATGAGAAGGTACTTCCAGAGAATGAGGACTTCGTTTGCCAGAGCTCATAGTGTACTTTTGCTGGGTATTAAAACAAGACTTTCTGTGGATATATAAGTAACTTAAATGGTTCCACTATTCCACAAACAATTCAAGACAAGCTTCTCAGAACTCTTCGGGTGGAGAGGGAGGTGGGAGGGGGGATCGGGATGGGGAATACATGTAAATCTATTGCTGATTCATGTCAATGTATGACAAAACCCACTGAAAAAATAAATTAAAAAAAAAAAAAAAAAAAGAACTCTTCCCTTTCTCTGCCCTGGCATGATTATTAATAACAATTACAAGCACCACTTTTTAAAAAATCTATAAGCAAAACTTGCTGTTTTAGAACATTATGTTTGCTTATTCAACTCAAGATTCTTTCTAGCCAAAGAAATTGAAACTGCACTTAGACTGAAGTCATGGGACAGTTGAATTCACCAACACTAATATGAACAATAACAGGAAAGTTAAAACAGATACATTTCAAAGTCAAGTTTGCATTAGAAATATTTGAGAGCTTCATAAAAATGTTTTAAGAACTTTCTATCCATTCATTGCCAGATTCTGATTCAACAAGTTTGAGGGGGAATGGTGGCTGTGAAATTGCATTTTAATAAGCATCTCCAGTGATTAATATGTATTTAGATGTTCTTTCAACCATACACTGAGAAACACTACTGTAATCAATGTATAATACTTAGGGACTCTCTATAATGGATATAAAACTAATTTTGTTTAAAAAGCTACATTAAATCTTAAATTAGAAAAATTAGTCATTTAAAACTAAATCTCCATCATTTGTTACAAAATACCTAAATACTAATCATTGAAAGATAACAGATGAGTTGGTATAATTTTGAAAGCCAAAAATTCATTAGCTATTTACCTATTCCCATTAATAATATTACTCAAAGACCTTGATTAGCATGGATCACATAGCCATTTTAAATTTCAATTTTCTGGTCTGCTGGTCCCTTTCAAAGAAGGATGAGCCTTCTCCCCTCTTTACATCTACTTTGGCATATTAACTTGTGAAACTACTCTGGATTATTTCAGTTGAAATCTAAGTAAAAGTCAGGTATTAGTAAGGTTTACTGTAGTAATAAACAATCTCAAAATTGCAAAAGCTTACTTTTTTCTTCATGAATGCTATAGGTCAGCATTTGTTTCTAATTCTCAGAACATAGCAAAAAGAGCATATAACCCAATTGAATGGCTCTTATAGGACATGGTGTCTATCATGTCTACCTGCATTCCATTGACCAAAGCATGACATATGGTCCCCCCTGTTAATTGGATAGGGAAGTGTAATTCACCTAAAAGTAGGTCTTGAAAATGACATGGTGATCATGGGAATGCATGATTCTGTTACAGTAAAGGAAATGAATAATTGTAAGCAATTTAATTATTTAACAGCTGGTTCAATTAGCAGTTCTGATTTTAGCTACTAAAAGTAATTTCTTTTCAAAGGAATCATCCATTTCCATAGAATGTAGCTCGAATGAAATCTGTTTAGAGAATATAATAAGATTTGTAAGTTGAAATTTAAAGTTATAATGGTCAAGGGTTACTAATTTTTTATATACATATAAATGATATTTTGGTTGGCATATTGCCATCAACTTTTTCTTTTAACCTTGACTCTGAGCTCCATTAAGATCTTAATTATATCCTCAGTGTCCAGCCCAGTGCCCCACCACACAGTTGAATCTCAACAGGTGATTAGTAAGTGAATAATTGAATGCAAAAGTGGCTTGTATTAACAGGGTATGAAATAAAGAATGTAGTTACCGGGATAGTTTGGATATATTCATATATTTTAAGAGATCTCTGAAACGTCATTGAATTCTTATTTCTTTCGCTGCTTTACTGCTAAAATTGAATTTTTCTTGAAGTGCCCAGAGGGAGGACAATAGATGAAAATTATAAGGGAGTCAGTAGTTCATGGCTGTCTTTATTCAATTTCTCTTGAGGAAAGTCATGCTAGATCTGTTTGAAGGAATAAACTCAAGAACTATGCCTTCTTGGTCTTAGTATATCCAACACCTTTCAAGATAGCTGGTGTACAATAGGTGCTCAGTAAATGCATACTCTTAATTGGAGAGTTTTCTATATTATTAAGTCACACATGATCAATTTTTTTCTTTTGTTCTTAAAATCTCTCTTCACATCCCCTAAACTCTAGCAACAAGCCCCTGTAAACTGGAGAACATAAACCCTTAAGTACAATTATAAAATTCCTCACTTTCCAAAAACCATTGTTTTGGATAAAGTTCCTGTACCCTAATACTCTTTTCACTCAGGGCCAGGTCATTTTTAACCAGATTTCCTGAGAAGGAGACAGATGGATGGACAGAGAGATTTTTTTTTCCCCAAGACTTTAAGGATCACAATTTTGAGGGACTGACTTTCTGCTTCAATATCCCAGCTTTTCTACCTCCCATGAAGCTCATGCTCAGTCCCTCCTGCAAAGAAAGAACCATATCAGGTTGACCCCTCAGCTAAAAATAACCAAAAATGTGTCTGCACTTGTAGTGAATACACACAGTTTAAAATTCTCTCTGAGGCTTCTAATATTCAGTCAGCCTACTGGGTTTCTAGACACATAGTACTTCTGGGGAAGTTCTAAATAATTCCTCAATTTAACATACTTTCTCTCTCTTTCCCATTTAATGATTTTTATTTTAAAATAATCCTTGAAGAGTTAGGCATAGCAACTTTGCCTTGACTTTAAAAGTTTATTAGCTATTTGTTCCAAAGTAGATTTTCTTATTTGTTTAATTAAGGGGCTCAACACTTTGGTTAGAATTGCTATTTGCTTCAAATTTAATCATTTACAGAATTTTTTGTTTTATTTGTAAACTTGGTATTAATCAATTTGTAAGAGATGGTGTCTGGATAACCAATATTGTGAAAGAAATGGAATCTCTGCATTTGAAATTATACAGTATTTTAAATGCTCTTTAAGCTGGTTTATTCCAAGAAGAAAGAAGAAACAATATTCTCTCAGAAGAAACAATATTCTCCTTTTCAAAAGCCCTCTGATTTCATCTCCCAACTGAAGGATCTTTTATTTAGTTAGTTAGTTATAGTTTGGCTAATTAAAAAAAAACACATTTATTTTCAATTACATTTTAGTGGAGTATAGTTGATTTACAATGTTATGTTAGTTTCATCTGTACAGCAAAGTGATTCAGTTATACATATACATACATCCACTCTTTTTTAGATTATTTTCCCATATAGGTCATTACAGAGTATTGAGTTCCCTGTGCTATACAGTAAGTTCATATTAGTTATCTATTTTATACATGTGTGTGCACGCTCAGTCACACAGTTGTATCTGACCCTTTGTAACCCCATGGACTGCAGGCTGCCAGGCTCCTGTGCCATGGGATTATCCAGGCAAAAATACTGGAGTAGATTTGCCATTTCTTCCTTCAGGGGATCTTCCTGACCTTGGAATCAAACCCAAGCCTCAAGCTTCTCCTGCATTGGCAGACAGGCTCATTTACCAGCTGAGCCAACAGGGATATAGTAGTGTGTATTTGTCAGTCCCAATCTCCAAATTTATATCTCCCCCCCTTTCCCCCTTGGTAACCATAATTTTGTTTTCTATATCTGTGACTCTACTTGTGTTCTGTAAATAAGTTCATTTGTAACACTTTTTAAAGATTCTACACATAAGTGATATCATATGATATCAATTTTTTCTGCTTGACTGACAATTTAGTATGACAATCTCTAGGTCCATACATGTTGCTGCAAATGGTGTTGCTTCATTCTTTTTTATGGCTGAGGAATATTCCATTGTACGTGTAAATCACCTCTTCTTTATCTATTTATCTGTTGATGGATATTTAGGTTGCTTCCATGTCTTGGCTACTGTAAACAGTGCTGCAATGAAATTTGGGACGCATGTATTCTTTCAGATCATGTTTTTATATGAATATATGCCCAGGAAAGGGATTGCAGAATTATATGGTAGCTCTATTTTTAGCTTTTTGAGGAACGTCTATATTGTTCTCCATAGTGGATATACTAATTTTTTCTCCAATCTCAAAAGGTGAGCTGTATTCAATCATTATTTGTACATTGTGTGTATGTATTATCTGCATTAGTTTTCTAGGGCTCCCATAACAAAATGTCATAGACTGGAAGGCATAAACAAAGAAGTTAATTTTCTAACATGTATGGAGACTGGAAATACAAGGTCAAGGTAGCAGCAGGGTTGGTTTCCTCTGAGGCCTCTCTCCTTGGCTTTCAGATGACTCCCCTCTTGAAGCCTCTTCACATGGTAGTTCCACTGTACACATACATCCATGTTGTCTCTTTTTTATTAATAAAAATCCCAGCCATATTTGGATTAAGCCCCACTCTAATGGGCTCATTTTAACTTAATCACTTCTTTATAAAGACCTTATCATAAGTCTGTAGCTAGTATATGAAGCTGGAAAGACCTCTTTACCAACTTGCCAGATGTCTGTCTTTTAAATGCCTTCCATCTCACTTACAAAGGCTAAAAGCAAGAGGTGTCATTCCAAGAGAATTGCGTTATCTCTGGAACATAAGCACTTGATATTCAATCATTCATTATTTTCAACCTCATGTGTTATCTCTATCTTGAATTTCTGAGACTGCTGAGGCAAACAGGTTATTCAAAGGCCTAACTTAATTATCCTGAAACCCAGAAATTAAGTATAGAGCACCCAGAGACTATTATTCTTTAATGAGGAAAAGGATTTGTTTTAATTACTTCATCTCAAGGTCACCATTCACCATCTTTCTTTTCTCCTTCAGATGCAATCTCTCCCTTACCACATTACTTAAGTTCTTATTGATGTATGATCTTTTTAATATGTTGTTGGATTCTGTTTGTTAAAATTTTGTTAAGGATTTTTGCATCTATGTTCATCAGTGATATTGGCCTGTAGTTTTATTTTGGGGGGGGATCTTTGTCTGGTTTTGGTATTAGGGTGATGGTGGTCTCATAGAATGAGTTTGGAAGTTTACCTTCTTCTGAACTTTTCTGGAAGAGTTTGAGTAAGATCATAGTGATTAAGATCATATATCCTGACCAAGTGGGCTTTATCCCAGGAATGCAAGGATTCTTTAATATCTGTAAATCAATTAATATAATACACCACATTAACAAATTGAAATATAAAAACCATAAGATTATCTCAATAGATGCAGAGAAAGCCTTAGACAAAATTCAACATCCATTTATGATAAAAACTCTCCAGAAAGCAGGAATAGAAGGAACATACCTCAACATTATAAAAGCTATATATGACAAACCCACAGCAAACATTATCCTCAATGGTGAAAAATTGAAAGCATTTCCCCTAAAGTCAGGAACAAGGCTAGGGTGCCCACCCTCACCACTACTGTTCAACACAGTTTTGGAAGTTTTGGCCACAGCAATCAGAGCAGAAAAAGAAATAAAAGGAATCTAGACAGGAAAAGAAGAAGTAAAACTCTCACTGCTTGCAGATGACATGATCCTCTACATAGAAAACCCTAAAGAATTTACCAGAAAATTGCTAGAGCCAATTAATGAATATATTAAAGTTGCAGGATATAAAATTAACACACAGCAATCCCTTGCATACACTAACAATGAGAAAACAGAAAGATAAATTAAGGAAACAATACCGTTCAGCATTGCAACAAAAACAATAAAATACTTAGGAATATATCTACCTAAAGAAACAAAAGACCTATATAAAGAAAACTATAAAACACTGATGAAAGAAATCAAATAGGACGCAAATAGATGGAGAAATATACCATGTTCATGGACCAGAAGAATCAATATTGAGAAAATGAGTATACTACCCAAAGCAATCTATAGATTCAATGCAATCCCTATCAAGTTACCAATGGTATTCTTCACAGAACCAGAACAAATAATTTCACAATTTGCATGGAAATACAAAAAAAGCTCGAATAGCCAAATTCATCTTGAGAAAGAAGAATGGAACTGGAGGAATTAACCTGCCTGACTTCAAGCTCTACTACAAAGCCACAGACATCAAGACAGTATGGTACTGGCACAAAGACAGAAATATAGATCAATGGAACAAAATAGAAAGCCCAGAGATAAATACACACACCTATGGACACCTTATCTTTGACAAAAGAGGCAACAATATACAATGGAAAAAAGACAACCTCTTTAACAAGTGGAGCTGGGAAAACTGGTCACCCACTTGTAAAAAATGAAACTAGAACACTTTCCAACACCATACACAAAAACAAAATCAAAATGGATTAAAGATCTAAATGTAAGGCCAAAAACTCCTATAGAAGAACATAGGCAAAACACTCTCCAACATAAATAACAGCAAGATCCTCTATGACCCACATCAGAGAATATTGGAATTAAAAGCAAAATTGAACAAATGGGACCTAATGAAATTTAAAAGCTTTTGCACAACAAAGGAAACTATCAGCAAGGTGAAAAGACAGACTTCAGAATGGGAGAAAATAATAGCAAACGAAGCAACAAAGAATTAGTCTCAAAAATATACAAGCAACACCTGCAGCTCAATTCCAGAAAAATAAATGACCCAATCAAAAAATGGGCCAAAGAACTAAACAGACATTTCTCCAAAGAAGACATACAGATGGCTAACAAACGTATGAAAAGATACTCAATGTCACTCATTATCAGAGAAATGCAAATCAAAACAATGAGGTACCATTTCACACCAGTCAGAATGGCTGCTATCCAAAAGTCTACAGGCAATAAATGCTGGAGAGGTTGTGGAGGAAAGGGAACCCTCTTACACTGTTGGTGGGAATGCAAACTAGTACAGCCACTATGGAGAACAGTGTGGAGATTCCTTAAAAAATCTGGAAATAGAACTGCCATATGACCCAGCAATCCTACTCCTGGGCATACACACTGAGGAAACCAGATCTGAAATAGACACATGCACCCCAATGTTCATTGCAACACTGTTTATAATTGCCAGGACATGGAAGCAACCTAGATGTCCATCAGCAGATGAATGGATAAGGAAGCTATGGTACATATACACTATGGAATATTACTCAGCCATTAAAAAGAATACATTTGAATTAGTTCTAATGAGGAGGATGAAACTGGAGCCCATTATACAGAGTGAAGTAAACCAGAGAAAAACACCAATACAGTATACTAATGCATATATATGGAATTTGGAAAGATGGTGACAATAACCCTGTATGCAAGACAGAAAAAGAGACACAGATGTATAGAATAGACTTTTGGATTCTGTGGGAGAGGGCAAGGGTGGGATGATCTGAGAGAATAGCATTGAAACATGTATATTATCAACTGTGAAATAGATCAACATTCCAAGTTTGATGCATGAGACAAGTGCTCAGGGCTGGTGCATTAGGGTGACCCAGAGGCATGGGATGGGGAGGGAGGTGGAAGGAGGGTTCAGGATGGGGAACACATGTAGATCCATATCTGATTCATATCAATGTATGGCAAAAACCACTACAATATTTTAAGGCAATTAGCTCAAGCTAATACAAATAAATGAAAAATAAATAAATAAACAAAATGTAAATAAATAAATGTACCAAAGTCATTCAAGGGGGAAGTAAAATTCTTTTCAATAGTTGCTGCTAGAACAATCAAATATTCCCATGAGGAAAAAAAAATCCTCAACCTCTGTGCCTCAATCTCTCAGTGCTGTCCACAAAATTTTATTTGAGATGGGTCATTGACTTAAAAGGAAATGCTTAAGCTATAAAAGCTTTAGAAGAGAATATCTCCAAAACTCAGGATTCTTAGTTCACCAAAAGTAATATCCATGAAAAAATTGATAAATTAATAAATTGAATTTCATTAAATTAAAAAAAAAGTTCTTGTTGAATTGATTACTTCTGACCACTTTTTTCAGGCTTTTAATTTCTCATGAATCAATAGATTCCTTTCTTGACCTCACATCACATACATCACATACTTACACTGTCTAATCGATTTCTAGGTCACAGTATTTAATTGTCATGTAACAACAGTAATCACTCTTGTAATTTCTACCACTGTAGATTAGTTTTACCTATTCTTCAGTTCATATCCACATAATCATATGATATGTAATCTTGTGTCTGCCTTATTTTGCTCAAAGTAATATCTACAAGGTTCATCTTTTTTCTTTGTGTTGTTCATTTCATGTTAATACTGAACAGTAATCTGCATCATTAATATATAACAGGTTTTGCCCATTTTCCCATATAATGATGTTTGGATTATGTTTAGTGTTTAGCTATTACAAATAAAGATGACACAAATATTCTTTTATAATATTTATTTATTTATTTGTGCCACACAGTTTGCAAAATCTTAGTTCTCAGACTAGGGATCAAACATGGGCCACGGCAGTGAAAGTGGGGAGTCCTAATCACTGGACCACCTGGTAATTCCCACAAACATTCTTGTACAATTTTTTTTTTTTTGCAGACAGATATTTTCCCTTTTCTTGGATGTAAACCTAAGAGTAGAATTTCTGGTTCATAAGGTATATATATGTTTATTTTATTACAAACTATCAGTTGTAATAAACTGTCAGTTTTCCAAAGTAGTTGTATCATTTTACACATCTACTAGCAATAGCTGATGGTTCCTGTTAGCATTGATTAACATAAAGATTTTTCTTTAAAAAACTATCTTTCCTTTTAGGGAAAACAGCTGCAAAGGTATAACTGAACAAACTATGTAAACTCCTGTTATTTAAACTATGAAAGCTGATATGGGTTGATTTTTTTTCCTCCTGCCCTTTGTAATTTAAACTTTTTGAATTAATGTTATCATTTGCTTGTATTTTGTGTACTAGCACTCCCTCAGATCTTTCATTCTCCTTCCCTCTATGAGATTCTACAATCAGAGTATTAGATTTAAGCTAATTTTATTCTAAATATGGTGCTATAAATAGAATAATGCAAGGTCCATGTAAAATTCTAAACCCAGCTGATGGAATACAAATATATATTAAGAAAAACCTGTATATGAAATAAGAACTGATCATTCACAACTCACATTTTTCAAGTCTTTTTATTTTTTTGTTATTCAGAGTCCTTATGGAGCAATTTGGATTAAGGTATATACCAGTTCTTTGTCAATAAAATATCATTTACTTGATAGTAAATCAGAACGGAAATGTTTGAGTCATTCTACTTTAAAGACGCAGTCTATTTACCAGCCGTCTGAATACTTCACTTATACGAAAAGAGTGAACTTAGTGTTCACTCAAAACTGTGATGATAATTATTTCAATACAAGAGATTAACAGGTGAACAAGCATGCTATGTTTCAAATCCTGGGGTGAGGAAAGGAGGGCCTTTTTCCTGGACTGGATATATGCTATACATATCCAAGAGCTTTTGCTATAATGCTTGTTTTGAAGGTATGAATTTATTCCAATACACAAGTATTCCTAGAAATCACTGTACAGTGCTGTGCAGTAAAAATGATAAGGATCATGATAAAAGAAGAATAGGCACACAACACTTAAAGACTTCATCCTAACCCCATTTTCCCATGAGCCCCATATTTTTTATTGCACAATTTATATGGTACAGTGATGTTCTGAACACATACTCTATGTTATAGCATTGTAGCAGCACTGACTATATATACACAGTACATTTTATATAGTATTTATATGTAATGCTTATCTTAGCTTAAGGAATATCCATACTATTGAATCAGCAAAGCAAACCTGGATTGAAAGGACAGCAAAATTATAGCAGTAAGTGTCACTTGACTATTAGTTTCCATCAGGTCTGTTCTTTTTTCAAAAGTAGACAGGAGTAGAAAAGACTTTTTGCTAACACAATCCTCCCCAGCTATCTCTTGGGGTTATCTTTGAAAATGAGTAGAGCTATTTTTTCAAAGATATGTTGAGTCCTGTAAAAGTATCTTTTGAAATCTTTCTTATTTTTTATTGATCCTTAATATAGAATCAGATAGCAGTTCAGTTCAATTGCTCAGTCGTGTCCGACTCTTCCCAACCACATGGACTGCAGGACTCAAGGCTTCCTTTTCCATCACCAACTCCCGGAGCTTGCTCGAACTCATCTCCATCGAGTCAGTGATGCCATTCAATCATCTCATCCTCTGTCGTCCACTTCTCCTGCTTTCAATCTTTCCCAGCATCAGGGTATTTTCCAGTGAGTCAGTTATTCACATGATGTGGGAAAAGTATTGGAGCTTCAGATTCAACATCAGGGCCTCCAATGAATATTCAGAACTGATTTCCTTTAGGATTGACTGGCCTGAACTCCTTTCAGTCCAAGGGACTCTCAAGACTCTTCTCCAACTCCACAGTTCAAAAGCATGAATTCTTTGGTGCTCAGCCTTCTTTATAGTCCAGCTCACACATCCACAGGTGACGACAGGAAACCAAAACTGTCGACAAAGTAATGTCTCTACTTTTAATATGCTGTCTAAGTTGGTAATAACTTTTCTGGCAAGGAGCAAGTGTCTTTTAATTCCATGGCTGCAGTCAACATTTGCAGTGATTTTGAAGCTCAAGAAAATAAAGTCTGTATGTGATGGGGAGGGAGGTGGGAGGGGGGGTCAGGATGGGGAACACATGTAAATCCATGGCTGATTCATGTCAATGTATGGCAAAAACCACTACAATATTGTAAAGTAATTAGCCTCCAACTAACAAAAATAAATGAAAAAAATAAAAAATTAAAAAGAAAAGAAAAGAAAGTCTGTCACTGTTTCCATTGACTCCCCATCCGTTTGCCATGCAGTGATGGGACCAGATGCCATTAGTATTCTGAATGCTGAGTTTTAAGCCTGCTTTTTCACTTGCTCATTCACTTTCATCAAGAGGCTCTTCAGTTCCTCTTCACTTTCTGCCATAAGGGTGGTGTCATCTGCATATCTGAGGTTATTAATATTTCTCCTGGCAATCTTGATTCCAGCTTGTACTTTATCTAGTGCAGCATTTTACATGATATATTCTGCATATAACTTAAATAAGTAATGGAACAACTGACGTACTCCTTTCCCAATTTGGAACCGGTCCATTGTTCCATATTTGGTTCTTTTTTTAATAATTTATTTGTTTTAATTGGAGGCTAACTGCCTTAAAATATTATAGTGGTTTTTGCCAAATATTGGCATGAGTCAGCCTCAGGTGCACATGTGTTCCCCACCCAGAACAGCCCTCCCACCTCCTTCCTCATCCCATCACCCAGGGTCATCCCAGTGCACCAGCCTGGAGAACCCTGTCTCATGCATCGAACCTGGACCAGAGATCTGCTTCACAAATGATAATATACATGTTTCAACACTACCATTTCAAACCATTCCATCCTCGCCTTCTTCCACAGTGTCCAAAAGACTGTTCTTTACATCTATGTATCTTTTGCTGTCTCGCATATAGGGTCACCATTGCCATCTTTCTAAATTCCATATATATGCATTAACATACTATATTGGTGTTTTTCTTTCTGGCTCACTTCACTCTGGATAATAGGCTCCAGTTTCATCCACCTCATTAGAACTGATTCAACTGCATTATTTTTAATGGCTGAGTAATATTCAACTGTGTATATGTACCACTGCTTTCTTATCCATTCATCTGCCAATGGACATCTGGTTGCTTCCCTGTCCTAGCTATTGTAAACAGTGCTGTGATGAACATTGCAGTACATGTGTCTCTTTCAATTCTGGTTTCCTCAGTGTGTATGCCCAACAGTGGGATTGCTGGTTCATATGACAGTTCTATTTCCAGTTTTTTAGGGAATCCACACTGTTCTCCATAGTGGCTGTACTAGTTTGCATTCCCACCAACAGTGGAAGAGAGTTCCTTTTTCTCTCCAACCTTTCCAGCATTTATATTTGTAGACTTTTTGATAGCAGCCATTCTGACTGGCATGAGATGGTACCTCATTGTGGTTTTGACTGGCATTTCTCTGATAATGAATGATGTTTAGCATCTTTTCATGTGTTTGTTAGCCATCTGTATGTCTTCTTTGGAGAAATGTCTGTTTAGTTCTTTGGCACATTTTTGACTGTGTTATCTATTTTTCTGGAATTGAGCTGCAGGACTTGCTTATATATTTTTGAGATTAATTCTTTCTCAGTTACTTCATTTGCTATTATTTTCTCCCATTCTGAAGGCTGTCTTTTCACTTTGCTTATAGTGTCCTTCATTGTGCAAAAGTTTTAAGTTTAATTAGGTCCTATTTGTTTATTTTTGCCTTCATTTCCATTACTCTGGGAGGTGGGTCATAGAGAATCCTGCTGGGATTTATGTCAGATAGTGTTTTCTCTATGTTTTCCTCTAGGAGTTTTATAGTTTGTGGTCTTACATTTAGATCTTTAATCTATTTTGAGTTTATTTCTGTGGATGGTGTTAGAAAGTGTTCTAGTTTCATTCTTTAACAAGTGGTTGACCAGTTTTCACAGCACCACTTGTTAAAGAGGTTGTCTTTTTTCCATTGTATACTCTAGCCTCCTTTGTGAAAGATAAGGTGTCCATAGGTGTGTGTATTTATCTCTGGGCTTTCCATTTTGTTCCATTGATCTATATTTCTGTCTTTGTGCCAGTACCATACTGTCTTGATGACTGGCTTTGTAGTAGAGCTTGAAGTCAAGCAGGTTGATTCCTCCAGTTCCATTCTTCTTTCTCAAGATTACTTTGGCTATTCGAGGTTTTTTGGTATTTCCATGCAAATTGTGAAATTATTCATTCTAGTTCTCTGAAAAATACCGTGAGTAGATTGATAGGGATTGTGCTCAATCTATAGATTGCTTTGTGTGGTATACTCATTTTCACTATATTGATTTTTCCAATTCATGAACATGATATATTTCTCCATCTATATGTGTCCTCTTTGATTTCTTTCATCATTGTTTTATAGGTTTCTATATATAGATCTTTTGTTTCCTTAGGTAGATTTATTCCTAAGTATTTTATTCTTTTTGTTGCAATGGTGAATGGAATTGTTTCCTTATTTTTTTTTTCCTGTTTTCTCATGGTTAGTGTACAGGAATGCAAGGGATTTCTGTGTGTTAGTGTTATATCCTGCAACTTTACTATATTCATTGATTAGCTCTAGTAATTTTCTGGCGGAGTCTTTAGGATTTTCTATGTAGAGGATCATGTCATCTGCAAACAGTGAGGGTTTTACCTCTTCTTTTCCAATCTGGATTCCTTTTATTTCTTTTTCTTCTCTGATTGCTGAGGCTAAAACTTCCAAAACAATGGTGAATAGTAGTGTTGAGAGTGGACACCCTTGTTTTGTTCCTGACTTTAGGGGAAATGCTTTCAATATTTCACCATTGATGATATTGTTTGCTGTGGATGTATAATAAATGGCTTTTATTATGTTGAGGTATGTCCCTTCTATTCCTGCTTTCTGGAGAGTTTTTAACACAAATGGATGTTGAATCTTGTCAAAGGCTTTCTCTGCATCTATTGAGATAATCATATGGCTTTTATCTTTCAATTGCTTAATGTGGTGTATCACATTGTTTGATTTGTGGATATTAAAGAATCTTTGCATCCCTGGGATAATGCCCACTTGGTCATGATGTATGATCATTTTATTATATTGTTGAATTCTGTTTCCTAGAGTTTTGTTAAGGATTTTTGCATCTATATTCATCAGTGATATTGGCCTGTAGTTTTCTTTTTTTGTGGCAACCTTTTGTGATTTTGGTTTAGGGAGGTGGTGGTATCATAGAATGAGTTTGGAAGTTTACCTTCCTCTGCAAATTTCTGCAAGAGTTTGAGTAGGGTATGTGTTAGCTCTTCTTTCAATTTTTGGTAGAATTCAGCTGTGAAGCCATCTTGTCCTGAGATTTTGTTTGCTGGAAGATTTCTCATTAAAGTTTAGATTTCTGTGCTTGTAATGGGTCTGTTAAGATTTTCTATTTCTTCCTGGTTCAGTTTAGAAGGTTATACTTCTCTAAAAGTTTGTCCATTTCTTCCAAGTTGTCCATTTTATTGGCATATAGTTGCTGATAGTAGTCTCTTATGATCCTTTGTATTTCTGTGTTGTCTGTTGCAATTTCTCCATTTTCATTTCTAATTTTTTTGATTTGATTCTTCTCCCTTTGTTTCTCGATGAGTCTGGCTAATGGTTTGTCTATTTTATTTATCTTCTCAAAGAACCAGCTTTTAGCTTTGTTGATTTTTTCTATGGTCTCTTTGGTTCTTTTTCATTTATTTCTGCCCTAATTTTTATGATTTCTTTCCTTCTACTAACCTTGGAGTTCTTCATTTCTTCCTTTTCTAGTTACTTTGGGTGTAGAGTTAGGTTATTTATTTGACTTTTCTCTTGTTACTTGAGATAAGCCTGTATTGCTATGAACCTTCCCCTTAGCACTTGTTTTACTGAATCGCATATGTTTTGGGTTTCATTTTCATTCGTTTCTATGCATATTTTGATTTCTTTTTTGATTCCTTCTCTGATATGTTGGTTATTCAGCATCGTGTTGTTTAGCCGCCATATGTTTGTATTTTATTTCATTTTTTTTCCTGTAGTTGACATCTAATGTTGCCACATTGTGATCAGAAAAGATGCTTGTAATGATGTGAATTTTTTTTTGAATATCCTTGAGAATAGTCCACGTGCACTTGAGAAAAAGGTGAAATTAATTGTTGTGAGATGAAACGTCCTATAGGCATCAATTAGGTCCAACTGGTCCATTGCAAAGTTTGTGTTTCCTTGCTAATTTTCTTTTTAGTTGATCTATCCATAGGTGTCAGTGGGGTATTAAAGTCTCCCACTATTATTGTATTATTGTTAATTTCTCCTTTCATACTTGTTAGCATTAGTCTTACATATTGTGGTGCTCCTATGTTGTTTGCATTTATATTTAATATTGTTATATCTTCTTCTTGGATTGATCTTTGATCATTATGTAGTATCCTTGTTTGTCTCTTTTCACGGCGTTTATTTCAAAGTCTATTCTATGTGATATGAGAATTGCTACTCCTGCTTACTTTTGGTCTCAATTTGCATGAAATACCTTCTTCCAGCCCTTCAATTTTAGTCTGTATGTGTCCCTTGTTTTGAGGTGGGTCTCTAGTAGACAGCATATATAGGGGTCTTGTTTTTGTATCCATTCAGCCAGTCTTTGTCTTTTGGTTGGGGCATTCAAGCCATTTACATTTAAGGTAATTATTGCTAAGCATTATCCCGTTGGCATTTACTTTGTTGTTTTGGTTTGGCGTTTATACAACTTTTCTGTTTTTCCTGTCTAGAGAAGGTCCTTTAGCATTTGTTGAAGAGCTGGTTTGGTGGTGCTGAATTCTCTCAGCTTTTGCTTGTCTATAAAGCTTTTGATTTCTCCTTCATATTTGAATGAAATTCTTGCTGGGTACAGTAATCTGGGTTGTAGGTTTTTCTCTTTCATTACTTTAAGTATGTCTTCCCATTACTTTCTGGCCTGAAGAATTTTTATTGAAAGATCAGCTATTATCCTTATGAGAATCCTCTTGTGTGTTATTTGTTGCTTTTCCCTTGCTGCTTTTAATATTTGTTCTTTGTGTTTGATCTTTGTTAATCTGATTAACATGTATCTCAGGGTGTTTTGCTTTGGGTTTATCCTGTTTGGGACTCTCTGGGTTTCTTGGACTTGGGTGGCTACTTTGTTCCCATTTGGGGGAAGTTTTCAACTATTATCTCCTCAAGTACTTTCATATGGTCTTTCTTTTTGTGTTCTTCTTCTGGAACTCTCATGATTTGAATGTCGTGACGTTTGACATTGTCCTAGAGGTCTCTGAGGTTTTCCTCATTTAAGTATTTTTTCCTCTCTGCTTCATTTATTTCCATCATTTCATCTTCCGCCTTACTTATACTATCTTCTGTCTCAGTTAGTCTCAGAGTGTTTTTCTCTGTTATTGCATTATTCATTATTGATTGACTCTTTTTTATTTCTTCTAGGTCTTTGTTACATATTTCTTGTGCTTCTTCATCCTTATCTCCAGGCTATTTATCTGTAACTCCATTTTATTTTTAAGATTTTGGACCATTTTTACTATTATTATTCTGAATTCTGTTTCAGGTAGACTCCCTACCTCCTCTTCTTTTTTTTTCTTTTTTTCATTTGGTGGGCATTTATCATGTTCCTTTACCTGCTGAATATTTATCTCCCTTTTCATCTTATTTAGATTCCTGTGTTTGGGGTGGCTTTTCTGTATGCTGAAAGTTTGTGTTTCCTCTTTATTGTGGAGGTTCCTCCCTGTGGGTGGGGTTGGATGAGTGGCTTGTCAAGGTTTCCTGATTAGGGAAGCTTGCATCAGTGTTCTGGTGGGTGGAGCTGGATCTCTTCACTCTGGAGTGAAATGAAGTATCCAGTAGTGAGTTTTGAGATGTCTATGGGTTTGGTGTGACTTTGGGCAGCTGGTATATTTAATGTTCAGGGCTATGTTTCTGTGTTGCTGGAGAATTAGTGTGGTATATCTTGCTCTGGAACTTGTTGGCTCTTTGGTAGAGCTTGGTATCAGTGTAGGTATGGACACTTTAGGATGAGCTCTTGTTGATTAATGTTCCCTGGGGTCAGGAGTTTTCTGGCGTTCTCAAGTTTTGGATTTAAGCCTCTTGCCTCTTCTTTTCAGTCTTATTCTTACAGTAGCCTCAAGACTTCTCCATCCATACTGCATTGATGATAAAACATCTAGATTAATGGAGAAAAGATTCTCCACAATGAGGGACACTCAGAGAGGTTCCCAGAGTTATATGGAGAAGAGAAGAGGGAGGAGGGAGATAGATGTGACCAGACGGAGAAGAGGGGGGATCAAAAGGTGAGAGAGCAAGCTAGCCAGTAATCAATTCCCTATGTGCTCTCCACAGCCTGGAACACTCAGTGAGGTTCACAGAATTACACAGAGAAGAGAAGAGGGAGGAAGGAGATAGAGGTGACCAGAAGGAGAAGAGGGGGAGTCAAAAGGAGAGAGACAGATCTAGCCAGTAATCAGTTCCTAAGTGTTCTCCACAGCCTGGAAATCCCAAAGAGATTTACAGAGTTGGGTAGAGAATAGAAGGGGGAGGGAGGAGATAGAGGTGACCCGGGGGAGAAAAAGGAGAGTCAAAAGGAGGAGAGGGCAATCAAGCCAGTAGTCACACTCCTAAGTAAAAATGATTACTGAATATTGGATTCTGAAAGGTAAAAAATTGATAACAAATACCAAAAAGCAAAGATTAAAAATCTGGAGTAGAGGTTAGACTCTCAAAAATACAATATTAAAAGAAAAACAAAACAAAATCACAAAAATTATAAAAAAAATATATATGAAACTTACTTTAAAAATAGGGTCTTTTTTTGCAAGGTAGTAGTAGGTTATAAAAATGAAAGTTAAAGGAGTAATAAAGGGCTTAAATTTTTTAATAAAAATTTATAAAATGATAATAGTAAAATATATCTAGGAATTTCTCTGGCATTTTTGAGTTCACTGTGGGGTCAGTTCAGTTTGATAGTTCCTTGTTCCAGCTTATATTTCTTCTCAAGGTCTATAGGCCCCTTCCAATGTATTTGGTGCTAACTACAGGGTTTTAGTCTGTTGCACCTGTCCCTTCCAAAGTGGTTCCCTCTGTTTATTTTGGCTTCTTCTGTTTGCAAGTCTCTTTAGTGCCTAATTTCCGCCCTGAAACAAGGGGGCAGAGGTGGTCATTTATTCAGAATCACTTGTTCAGTTGTGCTTTGGGGAGGGAGGAACACTGCAAACAAATATCACTGGCATGTGTGGGGAGTGCTCTCGGTGTCTGAGCCACATTGAATTTGCCCCCACTCACGGCTTGTGTGCTTTCCTAGTCTACAGTGCTCAGCCTCCAGGTTGCTCTGCAGGGGAACTGTCTAAAGTGGGTTGCATGCACTTCCCAGCTCTAAGCCACTCACATTCAGGTCCTGGGGTATTCCACAAAGGCACAGATTCAATTGGCCCTGCATTTTGTGCCCTTCTCAGGTCCAAGAAGCTCAACCAACCAGGTGCTTCACAAGCACACTCTTCCCAGGTGTGGTGGGGCATCATCACGCCCCCCATCCCAGCCGCTTGGTTTCCTGGGTGTGCAGCAGGAGCCCTGTCTCAGGTGTGCCGTGTGTCTCTTCTGGGAGCTGATCTTTGGCTGCAACCCTCCTGGTGGATGTCAACCGTCCAGGATCCCAGGAAGATGTATAATCTGTGGGTTTTATTTATTTTTTCCTCCCGGCTTTGTTGCCCTCTGAGATTCCAAAATGCCCCACAGACCCGCCATTGAGAGAGTTTCCTGGTGTTTGGAAACTTCTCTTCCTTCACAACTCCCTCCCAAGGACAGGTCTCCATCCCTAACTCTGTTGACTCTCTTTTTATCTTTTATATTTTGTCCTATCTTCTTTTGAAGACAATAGGCTGCCTTTCTGGGTGTCTGGTGTCCTCCACCAGCTTTAAGAAGTTGTTTTGTCGAATTTGCTCAGTGTTCAAATGATCTTTTGATGACTTTGTGGGGGAGAAAGTGGTCTCCCTCTCCTATTCCTCTGCCACTTTAGGACCGCCCCAAAACAGAGCCCACATGTGGTTCTAACTGGTGGTTCTTGACCTGCATACAGATTTCTCAGGTAAGGTTGTCTGGTATTCCCATCTGGTTAAGAATTTTCCTCAGTTTGTTTTGATCCACATAGTCAAAGACTTTAGTGTAGTCAGCGAAATAGAAGTAGATGTTTTTTTGGAATTCTCCTGCTTTTTCTACGATCCAGTGTATGTTGCCAATTTGATCTCTGGCTCTTTAACCTTTTCTAAATCCAGCCTGATCATCTGGAAGTTCTTGGTTCATATCATGTTGAAGCCTAGATTGAAAATTTTGAGCATTATTTTGCTAGCATATGAGATGAGGGCATTTGTGCTGTAATTTGAACATTTTTTGGCATTTCCCTTCTTTTAGATTGGAATGAAAACTGACCTTTTCTAGTTCTGTGGCCATTGCTGAATTTTCCAAATTTGCTGGCATATTGAGTGCAGCACTTTAACAGCATCATCTTTTAGGATTTGAAATAGCTCAGCTGGAATTCCATCATTTCCACTGCCTTTGTTTGTAGTGATGCTTCCTAAGACCCACCTGACCTTGGACTCCAGGATGTCTGGCTCTATGTGAATGATTACACCATTTTGGTTATCTGAGTCCTTAAGATCTTTTTTGTATAGTTTTTCTGTGTATTCTTGTTATCTCTACTTAATGTCTTATGCTTCTTCTGTTAAGTCCATACCATTTCTGTCTTTTATTGTGCCCATCTTTACATGAATAGTTCCCTTGGTATCTCTAATTTTCTTCAAGAGATCTCTAGACTTTTCCATTCTATTGTTTTCCTGTATTTTTTTTTTTTTTTTTTGCATTGATCACTGAGGAAGGCATTCTTATCTTTCCTTGCTATTCTTTGGAACTTTGCATTCAGATGGATATATCTTTCCTTTTCTCCTAGGTGGCAGTGGTCAACATTAAACATACAAAATGTGTAAAGAGAGTGTTTATTGTCAAAAGCAACTCCAAGAGAGTCCCCCATTATGCCTTTCCATCCTCCTTTTATACCCCTTAATTTTTACTGATTTGTTTCTTATTGTACAAGTAATACAGAATTGATTTGGCTGATAAATAGTGTATTTACCATTTTTAGGTTTTTATTTTATCGATCCCTCTTTTTACAGTATTTGAATAGCTTGTCTTTATTACTTAAAGCAAAAAGCAGCTCATATATCCCTGACTGGTTTCATTCCTTGCTTCCTTCCTTCCTCCCTCTCTCTTTCTCTCCCTCCCTCCCTTCTTTCCTTCCTCCCTTTATCCTGCCTCCCTTTCTCTTCTTGGTTTTAAAATTCATGACTCACATTTTTCTATTTAATATTCTATAAGATGTTTGACATCCTTGATTGCAACTGCGAAATTCAGTCTCTATGCAATAACTAGGCAGTTGCAATCAATTTTAGAACACTAAAAGTACAACTGGGAATGCTTTCTATCCATTTTTTGGAGGACTACACTTCAAATAATTTTGTTCCCCGCAGGGGACAGTTTATTGTCAAATGTATAGTGAGTAGGGGGTGTTTACGATTTTAAACATGTTTCCATCATGGTTCTTCCCCTGCTGTTTTTCTGACAGCCTGAGTTGTTGGTTCAGTCTTTTCCTGTGCTGAAAATAAGCCCTGCATGGTGAGAAGTATATGCAGCTTTGGCAGCCTACTGAGGAGTGGGGGTTACTTTAGATGTAGCCCCATATTCCTTACAGCAAAATAAATGATGTGCAGACTGGACCAAAGTTATAAACCGCTTATAGCCTGTCATTCTAAACATCAGTTTCTCAGAAAATTTGGCTTCACTTCAGTCACTCAGTCATGTCTGATTCTTTGCAACCCCATGGACTGCAGCATGACAGGCTTCCCTGTCCATCGCCAACTCCCGGAGCTTACTCAAACTCATGTCCATAGGGTCAGTGATGCCATTCAACCATCTAATCCTCTGCTGTCCCCTTCTCCTACCACCTTCAATCAATCTTTCCCAGTATCAGGGTCTTTTCCAATGAGTCAGTTCTTTGCATCAAGTGGCCAGAGTATTAAAGTTTCAGCTTCAATATTAGTCCTTCCAATGAATATTCAGGACTGATTTACTTTAGGATTGACTAGTTGGATCTCCTTGTAGCCCAAGGGGCCCTCAAGAGTCTTCTCCAACATCACAGTTCAAGAGCATCAATTCTTTGGCACTCAGCTTTCTTTATAGTTCAACTCTCACATCCATACATGACTACTGGAAAAACTACAACTTTGACTAGATGGACCTTTGCTGGCAAAGTAACATCTCTACTTTTTAGTATGCTGTCTAGGTAGGTCATAGCTTTTCTTCCAAGCAGCAAGTGTCTTTGGTTTTCACTTTGCTAAAATCTATACAATTACAGGATGTATTATTTCAAATTAAATCTCATTTGTAATAACCTTTTAATCCCTAGTTTTCTTAAATCAGAACACATGATATATTGTTATGTCATTTGACAATCAATGGAAGTGTTTACAGTAACTCCCTATGGTGATAATGATAATGAGAGCCATAAACTGAATGCCCTTCTATATGCTTTGAAGAGAGCTTAACTTCCATACATAAATATGTTTTCATTCATATTTTACCCAAGACTCAAATAGCCTTATGAGTCATGCAGATTATATCAAGCAGACTTCTGCAGGAAGCATATAGAGGTGATGATAGATATCTATTCCTTTCAAAATCACTAATGAGATCTGCTGGGCACTGTTTATGGATCTGCTTATCTTGCCAGATGTGTACATGGGTGTCTGAAATCTCTCACTGACTACTGGCACGATTTTTACTTCTTGAACCCTTCTTTCCTGCTCCCCTGCCCTTGTAACAGGCAGAACAAACATGGTCCTTCTCTGTCTGTCTCTCTCTCTCTCTCTTTTGATCTATCATTATACCTGTATACATACTAATTGAAAGTTACCCCAGTTGCTAGTTGCAATGATTTATGTGACACCTTGACTAGTTGAGATTCCCTGATGGCTCAGACGGTAAAGAGTTTGCCTGCAATGTGGGAGACCTGGGTTTGGTCCCTAGGTCAAGAACATCCTCTGGAGAAAGAAATGGCAGCCTACTCCAGTATTCTTCCCTGGGAAATCCCATGGACGGTGGAGTCTGGTAGGCTACAGTCCATGTGGTCACAAAGCATTGTACACAACTGAACAACTTCACTTTCTTGACTAGTTATTAAATAGATCTCATTTTGGTTTCAGAGATTTAATATTTTCTGTTTAAATCACAATATTATAAAGTAATTATCCTACAATTAAAAATAAAATATAAAATTTAAAAAATACATTAAATTTCCTCTGTCCATTTTTCACATCTTGATATTACTTTTGCTTCTATAAAGTCAACCTGTTGTTATATTCTAGAGATCTTATTTTATGTAGCTATTTATATTTTAAATCCTTTTCCTGTTCAACATTAATTTAATTGTATATCTACTTTCCCAAAGATATTACCTTTTTTAAACAACTATATTTTGTAATTTTTTTGTGTGTGTTTGCAATAAAATTAAGAGGGACATAACAGACATATATGAGAAATCCCCATATTCCTCCTGCTCTCACACATGCATGAAAGTGAAAGTCATTTAGTCTGTGTCTGACTCTTTGCAACCCCATGGACTATACAGTCCATGGAATTCTCTAGGTCAGTGTGCTGGAGTGGGTAGTCTTTCCCTTCTCCAGGGGATCTCCCTAGCCCCAAGATCGAATCCATGTCTTCCACACTGCAGACAGATTCTTTACTAGCTGAGCCACAAGGGAAGACCAAGAATACCACAGTGGGTAGCCTATCCCTTCTCCAGGGGTTCTTCTCTTCCCATGAATCGAACTGGGATCTCCTGCATTGCAGGCAGATTCTTTATCAATTGAGCTACCAGGTAAGCCCTATCAGAAAGCCCATTATCAACATCAGTCATCAGAATGGTACTTTTTTTTCACCAAGGATGAACCTATATTGACACTTTATAATCACCCAAAGTTCATAGTTTATCTTAGGGTTTACTCTAAGCATATTACCTAGTGAAAGAAGCCCATCTTAAAAGGCTATATCCTATAAGATTCCAAAAATATGACATTATGGCAAAGGTAAAAGTATGAGGACAATAAAAAAATCAGTGGTTGTCAGGGGTGAAGAGGGAGGAGAGATAAATTGGCAGAGCCCAGAAGATTTTTAGGGCAGTGAAAATACTCTGTTTCATATCATAATGATGGATATATATGTAATTTTACATTTGTTCAAACCTATATTACCATTTTTATTATATTCTAGCTATACTATAGACATTCTTCTTAATTAAGGTGAAAAAGAAAAAAAGTGCATCATATGTTTACAGCCAAAAAATTGGAGGACATAAGGGTTTGTATATAGGTTTGATACTGGATTTACCAGCATTAAGATTCTTAGATTTAGTTTGATCAGTGTCTGGCCTTTGAAAAGTTCTCTAATCTTTTTATACTTAGTTTTCTCAAATCAAAACAAATAGAAAAACTCATACTTGCTGTCCAGGGAAAAATGAAGTGTTTAGTATTCTGTCTTCTGGAGGAAGGCCAGGAGTGGAGGTGTGGGGGAAACACACACACACACACAGAGTCTCTATTATAGCCTGTTTTACTGTAGTATTACTATATTTTGAAAACTATATGTTATGGATTGAAACTTAAATGTAAAATTTTGATAGATGAAGAAAGCTATTTCTGTAGGAAAATAGTAGTAGTAAACTCATTTGAAGCATGTGTCTTTGTGTGTGTCAGAGGTGTGACAAAAATGCCAATAGGCATGCAATGCTCTGAGATCTAGGTCATATTTTCTAGATTTCTCTATGTCACCATTACTAAGTGAAATAGAAAGAGCACAATCATTGTAGTTTTGTTACTTACTAGGGTACATGACATTAGGCAAGTTTTTTAACCTCTAGAGTCTCAGTTTTGACCTCTGTAAAATGAGAATAAAATATTTAAACTATTCAAATTATCTATCTAGCAGTGCTTATCTTCTTGTATGTGCATAAATAAACAGCCATTAAGATTATTATGATTTTAGTGAGATATTCAGGGATCAAAAGACATCAAGTGAAAGGGACTTTTCTTATTTCTCCAAATTTTTCTCAGTATTTCAAGATTTAATAAGTAATAGGAAAAGTGGTCATCATCAAGTAAGAGCCAAATGAAAAATCAAATTTTGTAGGTGTTTCTAATATTTGTAGGCAACTTGTTTTTACCTGCCCTCCACTTTAAGTGGATTTTCACAGTCTAAGTAGAAGAGCATCAAGCTAAGACAAGTTAAGAAGACTTGTTGTTAACAACTTCTCTACTCTTCCTGAACATCTCATATTTCAAAACATTCTGCAATACAGATTAAACTTTCATTATGTTTTTGACAGTAAAATTAAATTTTGACAGCTGCCAATGAGTAGATCCCAGAACTAAATGCCAGGACAAAATCACGGTTGTTAGAAAAAGAAGGCAAATTCATGGCTAACAAAACAAGTATAGCAATAGAAACAATCCAGAAACCTGCAAGAGCAAGTAATGTAAATGATAATTTAGTGACTAGCACTCTTGCTAATAAATTCAACTAATAACACTGTTCTCACAGGAGAAAATTGATGCATATTTTACTCCTCAAATTAAAATGGAACGAACAGCAAACTTTTTTGCTGTTCTAGATTGTCGTGATCATTCTGATCTACAAGTCAGTCAAATAATGAAACAAAACAAGAAAAAATGGAAAAATGCAAAAACTATAGATAATCTGTACCTAAAATGATTCTGATCTAGATACTCTCAAACTTGCAAATTGAGGATTTCTATAAAGAAATATAAGAAACCAAGATCGTAATGTGAAGAACACCTAATACTAATACTTATGTAGCATTTATTCCATGCCACATTCTGTTCAAAATACTTTGTGCTTATTAATTCATTTACTCTTCATTGAACAACCCTAGAAGTAGGTAATATTATTGATTCCATTTTACAGATGAATATACTGAGGCAAGGAGAGGTTAAATAACTTCTCCAGAGTCACACAATGAAGAGACAGATCAGTGATTCAGTCCCAGGTGAGCTAGTTTCAAGGCTTGCTCTCTTATGCTTTGTAAGATGATGACTCCAGTCAACTGAAAAAGCATAGATTTCATAATTCGAGATTCACTAAGCCATAAAAATGTACTGAAGAGTTGGGAATGGGAAATCACATTTTCAAAGTTCAGACTTCTACTAGCTGTTATAAAGAAGTATCTCTTAAAATAAAAAAAAAAAATGAAATAGACACATTGAGAATATAGCTTATAATGCTCCTTGTAACAGTGAAAAGTCTGTGGGATAAAAGTCTTTAACTATCCCTTTCCAAAAAATGAATTATTTTAGCACACAAGATTTTTAGGCCCCACAGGTATAAATGTTAATCTTGCTACATAACAGCAAGTGATAGATACCTCATCGTTACAAATTATCTAACATGATAGTTGATGGCTAAATAAGATTAAACATGTTGCTACTTTAGGCTAACAGCAGACACCCAAATTTTATTTCTTTATAAAATTATCCTAGTGCTCGCTTCGGCAGCACGTATGCTAAAATTGGAACGATACAGAGAAGATTAGCATGGCCCCTGCGCAAGGGTGACACGCAAATTCGTGAAGCGTTCCATATTTAAAAAAAAAAAAATAGAAAATTATCCTAATTGACTAGAACATAGCGTCATAGTTAATAAAGTCTAAAAGCAAATTCCCACATTAGATTCCTTGTCTGTCTTCCTTAAAAACTATAAAAAGAATGGAAAGGCTGTTAAATTCTAAGGTGCCTCAGGTTAGGGTAAAAACATTCTTTTTTAATCTATTTTTGTGAGTCTGAAGTATGGTTTCTTTAAATTCGGTCAATAAGGAATGAATACTCTCTTGTGTATACAGCTTCACATCTTATGGAAGCTTTTGAAAGTTATTATTTCAAATAGAACCAGCAATCCTCAGGCTACTTCTGTGAAAATGGTCAAATGGATCAATACTTCCTCCATTATCTTTCATTTTCCTCTCAACCCACTGCTACCCATCCTCCTCTTTTGAGGCTTTAAGTGGTGCATGTTGACCAGATCTGAGGAGCCGCATAAATACCAGGTATAGTTGAGAGGTTATGTCATATGTGAAAGGAACAAAAAGGATAAGAAATTCAACAAGAATTGTGACATTGGACCTTGAAACTTTACTAAGAATGGGAGTGAGATTAGGTTCAAGTTAAAAATGGAAGGATAAGGGCAATTCTCATTTTTGATTTTGTTATTAGTTTATAAAACAGATTTTTGTCACTTAGCATTGGAAAGCCATTATAAATCAAATCTAGCTTCTCAACTGAAATAATGAAATGTGTCTTGACTTAAGATTTGCCTGGTGATAAATTTTATTTATATTATATTATATACATAAGACCTTTCTTTTGTATGAATATTTCACTCTCAAACATCAATAGAAATTCCCCTCCCCCCAGAGCAAAAGTACTGATCTGAGGCATCTGAAGGACACTATGTCTCTATCTACATAATACCACATATTCTATAGAATAAAGAGAAGGGTATTAATTGTCTAGCTATTTTGCTGATATAAGATTGAATACATAATATTATGTTCAATGTATTGAATCTATCAAAGAAGTGAACAGAGAATTCACAAATACAAAGCAAAATAATAAATTAACCAAAACAGAAAATCTTTGCCTCAAGAGAAATTAAATAACTTGCAAATTAGATTCGCTTTGGGGTAGCAATACATACCTCTTCAACACCAAAACATATAAAATTTATCCAAGTAAATCTGTATAGTGAGGCAGTACAGTATAATGTAATGAGTTTATAGTGGTGAAGCTGCTTGATAGAGCTTAACTAAGGTGATGATGATGGTTATGATAATAATGACAATAGCATTATTTGTGTGAAAATTAAAACAAAATAATAACTTATCTATACATGTGTAGAAAAATATATATTCACAGGAAAGATGCACATAAGCTTTGAGAGTAATGTTTACCTCTGGGAAGCAGAAAGGAATAGCTGTATCACTTCTTTTATTTTTATTGAGAGAGATGAAACAGATTAGTCATAATGTTAATATCTGTTCTGAATACAGCTTACAAGGGTAAGTGTTTCACTACTCTTTGTAGTTTTCTATCTATATGAATATTTCAAAATATCTAAACATCAATTGAATAGAAACTAATATATGCTTGCTATAGAAATTAATGCAGAAGTGTATATATAAATAAGTAAACAGTCCCTTATCATTTCATCATTTAAGGTTATGATTGTTTATATTTTAGAGTATATACTCCCAGTCTCCCAGAATAGTTTCAAGTATATATAGCATTATTTTATTTTAGACAAAAAATGTGATTGTACTATTTGTGGTCTGCTTCTATCACTTAGTATATTATGAACATATCTTTTCAAAGCCAAGAAATAGTTCCCTTGACATCATTTTTTATAAATATATAGTATTTCATCTCATAGATGCACTATACTTTAACTAATCTCCCATCAATAGTCTTAGTTTATTTTTGTATTATAAGTAACACTGTGTGAACATTGAAACTATAACTTTCAACATTCCTTAAATCTCCCTTTAGGTCTAATTACTGTGATTGCTATGTCAAAGGGCATGGATATTTTTAAGGTTTGTTAAACATATCGCTGATTCCAAAAAGGCTTGGATTGTTGCCAGAAATGAATATTTTCATACCTTTCAGGTTTTGCAAACTAGATGGATGGATAATCTTGTTTTAATTTACACGTCTTTAGTACCAGTTCATGGGCTTGAACAGAATGCAGAGATGAATAGACAGTCTCTGGTTGTGAAGAGCTTGCTCAGATAACTTGGACACATGTTAGTAAATGTTAAAGTAAATATATACTTTCAATAGAATATAACTTATACTTCCTATTTTACGCTGCTGCTCTATTCACTTCTGGATGAGTAAGGGTCACAAGGATACTATAAGACATACCTATCCCAATCTGACAGTGAAATGTTAATTGAAAATCCATTTGCTTCCAAGAGATGGGCAAATGCAGAACTTGACCCCATTAACATTTCAACATGACTTTGTTTCACTGGTTTTTTTTTTTTTTTTT
>NC_057419.1:86623981-86632845 GCF_019320065.1 Cervus canadensis
CACACTGAGGAAACCAGAATTGAAAGAGACACGTGTACCCCAATGTTCATCGCAGCACTGTTTATAATAGCCAGGACATGGAAGCAACCTAGATGCCCATTAGCAGATGAATGGATAAGAAAGCAGTGGTACATATACACAATGGGATATTACTCAGCCATTAAAAAGAATGCATTTGAATCAGTTCTAATGAGGTGGATGAAACTGGAGCCTATTATACAGAGTGAAGTGAGCCAGAAAGAAAAACACCAATACAGTATACTAACGTATATATATGGAATTTAGAAAGATGATAACGATCACCCTATATGCAAGACAGAAAAAGAGACACAGATGTATTGAACAGTCTTTTGGACTCTGTGGGAGAGGGCAAGGGTGGGATGTTATGGGAGAATGACACTGAAACATGTAAATTATCATATGTGAAATGAATCGCCAGTCCAGGTTCAATGCATGATACAGGGTGCTTGGGTTTGGTGCACTGGGATGACCCAGAGAGGTGGGATGGGGAGGGAGGTGAGAGGGGAATTCGGGATGGGGAACACATGTGCATCCATGGTGGATTCAAGTCAATGTATGGCAAAACCAATACAATATTTTAAAATTAAATAAATAAATTAATTAATTTTAAAAAAAGAAAGGCTCTGAAGGAGAAGTCTTCAAGAGACTAATAATAATAAAATATATTTGAACATGTTGGAGAACATCAAGGAAGAGTGCTGACTGAGATTAAGGAAGGTATCATATATAGAAATCAAAGCAATCATTAGTTCAAACAAAACCCAAAGCTCAGGGTCAGGGAAAGAAACATAACCAAAGAATAGACTATGAGGTTAGATTCAGACTAGCTTTTAGCATAGTCAAATAGTTTAAACATTGAACTGATTTATGATATAACAGTGATAGAATGTAACTAAGATTGGGGAATAAGGAGAAATATGCTTATGTGTAGAGAATACGGGTCAAGGTTTAGGAAAGAAAGTTGAATCTTCGTTAACTGCAAGAGAAAGTCATTAGATAATGCTGGCATCAAGCAAAGTCCAAACAGGAAATAAAAACACCACTTATTTGAAACAATTTTTAAACTAAGTATTTAACTAGTCATTTTAACTAGGCAACTGAAAGAGTCAAGAAAGAATTCTGAGGTATCATGCAAGTAGCAAATAAGGGAAAGAGCTATCACCCCTAAGACTGGTGGGACAAAAGGAAAATGGTTGAATGATTATACATTCAAAGCTCAGAGGGGCATCCTCCCCCAGCTGAAACTCAGACCTCTGAGGAAGAGGTACTTCACTGCTAGTGCTGGTGTCTCTGAGCTCAAAGGTGTAGCCTTTGTGAGAGCCCTGAAAGTGGTCAATCAAGTCTCATTCAAGAAAGAACTTGCTATTAGAGTACATTTGGCTGCCAGGTTTGAGCTTAGGATACCTTCAGTAGAAAGTTGCCTCAAACAGGGGTATAGCACTGAGAAAGTCTCAACCAGCCCCACCGGGAGCTCTAATACAAAGACTACTCATGGAGGGGTCCTACACAGGTCAGGGGGTTGCCTAGGAAGCCCATATCCTACAGCACTAAATGCTAATGCCTTTCCAATTATTGAGTAGGCAAGTGGGTATATGAGTATGGTGTTCATTAAAGAAGTGTAAAGTAGAGATATAAATTGGAGAGTTGTTAGCACACTGGTGGGACTTCCCAGGTGGCTCAGTGGCTCAGGAGACACCAGTCCGATCCCTGGGTTGGGAAGATCCCCTGGAGGAGGGCATGCCAACCCACTTCAGTGTTCTTGCCTGGAGAATCCCATGGACAAAGGAGCCTGGAGGGCTACAGTCCATACTTTCTCAAAGAGTCAGACACAACCGAAGTGACTGAGCATGCACAGCACACTGATGATGTTTTGCATTATGAAAGTAGAGTTCGGTATACAGAGTATTGAGCTCTGAGATGGAGTAACCATTGAAACAGGAGAGAAGTCAGGACAGTGTGATGTCTGAAAGCCAAGGGAAGAATGGAGAGGCTCACTCTGCCAAATGCTGTTAAGACATGAAATAAACAAAGAGCAAAAAAGTGATATTTGAGTCGGTTGAGAGGACTTGGAAGAAAATATAGACCACTCTTTGGAGAAATCTTGCTGTAAAGATAATTTGGAGGTACCTAGAGAAGGACATGAGGCTCAAAGTGTTTTCAAAAGTTTGTATTTTTTAATTTAAAAAAGAGATACCCTAGAATATGAGAACAAGTTAGTTGATGGGAATTATCTAGGAGGAGGGAGAAAATATGTGATACAGGAGAGAAGTTGCAGGATCAGAGGCCTTGAGTAAGGACCAAGGGCTCAGGATTCAGTGCACAAATGGAGTGGTTGGACTTATTTTGGATTTTTGTCTTTCACTGTAACAGGAAAGAAGTCAGAGTGTATGAGCATAGATGCAGGCAGATGAGGAGATTGTGTTGGAAGCTTGTGGATGTTTCCTTCTCATTGTTGCTTCCTTAGTGAAATAGGAAATAAAAATTAGGTGTCAGAGATTTGAGTAGAGAGGAGAAAGGGATAATGAATGGTCTGGGGAAACCTAGAGGATTGCAGAGATCTTCAAGCGCACCTATTCTGTGCTCAAATATTTCATTGCCTTTGGAGAATCATTTACAGAGGTGAATCTTGGAAAGTCAAATGCCTTATCCAAGGTTAAACATCTAGTAGTAGCTGAATTTGAACTCAGGTTCAGGTTCCTTGACAATTTTTCCAGTGTTTTTTCTAGCTAAACATGTCTGTGTATTTCACTTGTGTGTTCATGATAGTATTTTCTTTCCATATGCTCATACGCCTGCTTAGGATATAGATTTTGATGGGGAGCCTCTCTCCTAATGCACTGCTCTGAAGCATAGTCAGTTTTGCAAAAGAACAAAAATCCTTCTCCAAGGAGTGGTTCTATAATCAGAAACCCTACAATAACCTGCCCTTTTATGCGTTACAAACATAAAGTAAGCAACAGACATCAGAATTGGAATACATCCTGAAACAGATGAGTGAACTGAGATATTTTAGGGGTGGTGGGTTTGACAGTTATTGACCAGTACTGAATCATGTATGAGGGACAATAGAATGTAAGACAAAACATTTCAAATATATAAGGGGAGATGAACATTCACTGTCTCAGACTTATTCCGTGTTTAGGAAGGACATGTTCTAAAAATGCCGGGTAATGCATGCAATATAGTCTGTACTAGACATTCAAGGATAGAGAAGAATAGAGGAAGCAAAGATATTTAAAGATGACAGATTTGAAATTACATCCTACCCCATCTTTATTTAATAGATGAGAAATATGAGACCCAGAAAATGTAAGAATGTTCACAAAGGTCACAAAAGTTAATTAGGGGAAGAACTGTGGCTGGAAACCAGAGTTCAGTACTCTTATTTCATTCCAGTGCACTGTTCATTCTAGTATAGTATATGCCTTTTAGGCTGAAAAATGAAATACATGTTTAGCACGTATGTATGTGCATAAGCCTGTGTAGGTAGTTCAGAGATTGTGACTATCAGGGTGGTTTCCTAAATGTAGGTCAATGACAAGATGCTTTGAATCTCTGCTCTGCTCCATGTTAGTTATGCCACTATGAGTAGATTCCTTCTCTTTGAGCATCAGTTTCCTGATCCATAAATTGGGGTTGCTCATACTAAATTGTACGCTTGTTAGAAAAAAAATCAAATAATATTATGCAAAAGCTTCTAGCCCATATTTTGGCAAATATTTTGGTGCTTTAGGAAATATTATCTCCTTTCCCCCTTTATTTATCCTATTTGCTATTGAAGGGATAGGATAGATAGGCAAGTGTTTGAACATGTGTAGTGAAGCAGGCCCTCTGTTCCTTTTGGAAGGATATGCCTGTGGGAGGATATACCCCCCACCAAAGATAGGTTTTCCTAAAGAGTAAGGAATGTTGAGCCCCTACTTTTTTGAACATTTCTTTGGGTAGGCATCCAGACATGAAGAGAAATTATCTGAGGGAGCTGGTATATTGAAAGTGCAGCAAAGAATATGAGTGGCCTCTTTATACCTACAAGGAAGTGAATCCCAAGCCTGATTGACCATGAAAATCATGTCAAAAACTTAAAAGTTATGATTACTGGCATCTAATTCCAGATGCATAGAAATTATATCTCTGAGGGTGGGGCCAAGGAACCTGTATGCGTTATCAAACTCCTCATATTAACACATGATCTGAGGGGACTTTCTTGTTCAAACTGACAAATATTTGTGAGCCACATTTGATAATTACCTTTAGTACTACAAATCAGTGTGTGTGTGTGTGTGTGTGTGTGTAGTAATCAGATAAGTGGGAGATTGAGGTAGCAAGAGATTGAGCTGGAGATAAAGAAAAAGAGATAAAGGTAGAGCTTGAGATAACTAGAGACACAGAAAGTGCCCCTAGTCTATTTCTAGAAGAAATAGAATTAGATGGGTACTTACAGATGTAATGAGGACTTCCTCAATAAGAAAATGAATCTGACTCATTCATAATATGAAAACCAGCCAGTTCTTAGGAGACAAATTTTATGGCTGCCAAACTAATTTTCTATTGTGCATACAAAATAGAGGTTTGTGTATTGAAGGTTAAGTCACCAGGGACATTTCCTTACCCTCATTGCAATATCCTGGCCATGCCAAGTGGCTCAGAGAGATGACACAACTGGTAGTTAGCAGAAAAAACTCCTTTGGGGCATCCCCTGGAAGTTACATTTCCTTCCACTTTTTGGAATTAAATTTTGGAAGTACAGTACATGATTTTCAGTAATTCTGGACAAAGTGGTCTTCTTACACAGCAAATAAGCATATAAATGTGCTTATTGACAGCCTAAATGTGGTTAGGTATGGTCTGTTGAATTCAATTTATTTCAGAAGTTGTAGGGTTTTCAGAAACTTGCTGTGCTGTGCTGTGCTTAGCTGCTCAGTCGTGTCTGACTGTTTGCAAACCCATGAACTATTAGCACTCCAGGCTCCTCTGCCAATGGGATTCTCGAGAAATGAATACTGGAGTGGGTTGCCATGTCCTCCTCCAGGGTATCTTCCCAACCCAGGGACTGAACCCAGGTCTCCTAAATTACAGGGGGATACTTTACTGTCTGAGCCACCAGGGAAGCCCATGAATACTGGAGTGGGTAGCCTTTCCCTTCTCCAGGGGAACTTTCTGACCCAGGAATGGAACCAGGGTCTCCAACATTACAGGCGGTTTCTTTACCAACTGAGCTACCCAGGCAGCCCTTTCTGAAGATTATAGAGAGCAAATTACAAATTCTTTTGACTTCTTTCTCATGTTCAGACCAGAGGATTTCATCAAATGACATGCTTTTTTTATTTTTTCCTATTTTCACACAGCAGAAATAATGTATTTCTTAAAAAAAAAAAAAAAGTAATGTATTCTTTTCAAGGCAAGCTAGGACTAATTAATATGCTCCCTGCAAATTGCTTTAAAATGAATGACATTTTCATCATATGTTAACTTGAATACATTTGTTATGTCACTAATTCTTAAAGTATAATGCATCTTAAAAAATCTATTTTTGGAATTCTTGTTATAGTGTTCAGACACATACATTAGCCACTTGTTTGCAATTAAAGTGATAATTAATAGGTAACAAGCAGTTTAGATTTAGAAGGAAAGTTTGTTTGCTAATCTGCTGTCGTTCCCCATAAAGACATACAATATAAATGTCTTTGCATTTGTACTGAGGACATGTCTGAAAGGTCAAGGCATATGTTTGTGACGCTGATCCTATAACTCCTTCCCTCTCCCCCAATTTTAGTCTATCATATTAGTGAATTAATGACTTCATTTTCATTCCTTGCCTGTCTGGATCTTGTGTTTGATCACTTTACAAACAAGTTCTGAAACATAATTCTCTTGTCCCTTTGTCTTGTTGCCCACCTCTGCAAGAGTCCAAGATGCTGACTGAATAAATTCAACTACTTATTCACCAATCCTACAGCAAGACTTCTAGGTGTTTGGAGGGTGAGAAATCATATACTCTTGTATCATTGGGTGATTATTGTATTAAAAAGCACCTGCAAACTCAATGATTTATGAAAACAGCCTTTTATTTAGTTCATAATTCTGAGTGTTGGCAATTTTGTTCCGGTTCATATGAAAGCTTCTTCTGACCTTGGCTGTGCTTCCTCAAGCATCTGAGGTCAGTTTCATGTCAGCAAGTTGCCCCTGCTTCTTGGTGTTGACTGGTTCTCAGCTGGGGTAATGAAGGGCAACCAGACCTCATGTCTCTCATCATTTTTCAGATACACTGGCCTTGTTCACATGGCGACAGAAGAGTTCCAGGAGGGACAGTTGGAGTTTGCCAGGTCTCTTGAAATCTAAACTCAGAACTGACCTGATGTCATCTATGCCACATCCTATTTGCTAAAATAAATCACAAGGCCAGACAAGATTCAAAAAGTGGAGAAATATGTTCCACTTTTTGATAGGAAGAGCTGCCATGTCACATTGCAAGGGAAGTGGGTATAGATAAGAGTGGAAGTTTGGGGCCACTTTTGCAGTTAGCCATATAACTTAAACTTGGAAGCACTACGAATAGGTGGTTTCTCAACTAGTTTTCCCCTACTGCTTAATAATGTTTTTGGTAATTCCTAGGCAGCTCCTGATCACACCTCCCATGGCAGTTGGTTCAGAGTTTTATCATTCTCCTTTAGCCTCTATGTCTGTCACCAACAATATAAGGCAGCAATGTCCCTCAATCACAGAGAAAATAAAACTAGGAACCCCATCAACTTCCCTCTACCTCTAAATGTAGAGGCAGAGGGTATGACTATAATGTAGTCACACCCTCTTGTCTCATAAGAAAAAGAATGTAACATTTTGTCTGAAATTAAGTTAGCTTGTGCTCTCTATTCCAAAGCTTTCTGCATCCTCCATGACTAATCTCCTTGTGCTGTACTCAGTCATGCCTGACTCTTTGTGACTCTATAGACTGTAGCACATCTGGCTCCTCTGTCCATGGAGATTATGCAGGCAAGAATACTGGAGTGGGTTGCCATGCCCTCCTCCAGGTGATCTTCCCGACCAAGGGATCGAACCTACATCTCTTTAAATCTCCTGCATTGGCAAGTAGGTTCTTGACTACTAGCGCCACATGGGAAGCCCAATAATCTCCTTATTCCTCTGTATTCAGCTGGATCCATTGCTTCTGTCACCCCAATTTATCAATGTGCTTAAATCTCCTTCATCTTAAACTCTCCCATGAGACTAATATTGTTTTTTAAGTACTACCGTTCCCATCCCAGCACCAGGACAAAACATCTTCAAAAAGCAGTATACCAGAAACACAATGTGGTAAAATGGAAAGAATATAATTTTTGAAGTCAGAAAAAAAGATTGAAAAAGAAAAAAAAAAGAGTTTATTTTTCATATTTCTTTCAGGATAGAAAAGAGACTGACATTCTTGAATTAAAGCAAGGTTTTTTCAATAAAGAAATTGGTTTGACCCCAGCATTCACTAACTGAATGACCTCTTGTGCAACTGTTTTCACCTCTCTGAGGTTGAATATCAGTAAAGTGCTATTAGTAATATAACTCACGAATCTGTTATGAATAAATATTTAAGGGTGAAGACATCAGGCACATGATATATAAGACAATGAAATTAATGTTAGTATCAAATGATTAGAATATTTCTTCTTCCTCAGCTACTGTATGTAAATTCTTCTTATGGTTATTGTTGCTGTTGTTGTTTAGTTCCTTAGTCGTGTCTGACTCCTTTGTGACCTAATAGACTGTAGCCCATCAGATTCCTCTGTCCATGGGATTTCCCAGGCAAGAATATTGGAGAAGGTTACCATTTCTTTCTCCATGGTATCTTCCTGATGAACGGCTCGAACTTGCATCTTCTGCATTAGCAGGCAGGTTCTTTACCACTGAGTCACCAGAGAAACCCCTTTAAGGTTATTGGTACCTGCTAATTGTCAAAAATAGTGGCTTATTTTCTATTTTTTTTAATTTAAAATATTTATTTGTTTTACTTTACAACATTGTATTGGTTTTGCCGTACATTGACTTGAATCTGCCGTGGGTGTACATGTGTTCCCCATCCTGATTCCCCCTCCCACCTCCCTCCCCATCCCATCCCTCTGGGTCATCCCAGTGCACCAGCCCCAAGCATCCTGTATCATGCATCGAACCTGGACTGGTGATTCGTTTCACATATGATAATTTACATGTTTCAATGCCATTCTCCCATATCATCCTGCCCTCGCTCTCTCCCACAGAGTCCAAAAGACTGTTCAATACATCTGTGTCTCTCTTGCTGTCTTGCATACAGGGTGATCGTTACCATCTTTCTAAACTCCATATATACGTATATATATACGTTAGTATACTGTATTGGTGTTTTTCTTTCTGGCTCACTTCACTCTGTATAATGGGCTCCAGTTTCATCCACCTCATTAGAACTGATTCAAATGAATTCTTTTTAATGGCTGAGTAATATTCCATTGTGTATATGTACCACTGCTTTCTTATCCATTCGTCTGCTGATGGGCATCTAGGTTGCTTCCATGTCCTGGCTATTATAAACAGTGCTGCGATGAACATTGGGGTACACGTGTCTCTTTCAATTCTGGTTTCCTCAGTGTGGTCTGCACGCAGGCAATTGGGGGGTCATAATGGCAGCTCCTATCCCGTTTTTTAAGGAATCTCCACACTGTTTTCCCATAAGTGGCTGTACTAGTTTGCTTCCACCAACAGTAAGAGGGTTCCCTTTTCTCCACACCCTCTCCAGCATTTATTGCTTGTAAGACTTTTGGATAGCAGCCATCCTGACTGGCGTGTAATGGTACCTCATTGTGGTTTTGATTTGCATTTCTCTG